>NC_090830.1:57202232-57494666 GCF_028021215.1 Eschrichtius robustus | reverse complement strand
AAAAAACGCATACGCCCTTTTTGGCCAACCAAGCACCTGGAAAGGCAAATCAGCGCTAAACAGAAGTCTCGCTTCCCATCGGTCAAAAGGGCCATGCTGAATAAAGTGTCAAACCAGAAATGCAGGACAGGCCACGGAGAAACGGGAGCCTTGCTACGCTGATGGGCGGGATGTAAATTGCCAACAGCCACTCTGGAGAAGTGTACGGTGTGTCCTGAAACATTTACAAAACTCAGCTTAGAGAGCATAGGGCACTTCCACTCATGGGCGTATAAATTGGGAAAACTAAAATCAGCAAGACACAAGCACCCCAAAGTTTAGGGCTGCTCTGTTGACAAGAACCTCCACTTCGTTACACCTTAAATATCCCAGGAAAGAGGAAAATGGGATAAGAAGTTGTGGTCCTTATGTACAATGGAATATCACTCAGCCATGAAATCAACGTCATAAGGCTAGTAGCAGCATGATGAGTGGATTTAGGTACGACGATTCTAAGTGCAATAAGTCACACAGAAAAAGACACTTATCATAAGATATCACTTATAGAGGGAATGTAAAAACCGCTACCCTTGAACTGAATTACAAAACAGAACAGAGTCACACGGTTAGAAAACACACTATGGCTGCCTAACGGAAAGGTGAGGTGGGGTGATGCATAAAACAAGGGTTTCAAAAGAGCTCAGATACCGTTCCATAAACCCAATACGTAATTGACAAGACCTACTCCTTGCTCAGGGAACTGGACTCAACACCCCCTATTCACCGCCCAAGAATATATCTGACTAGTAAGAATCTTAAAACCTATGTATTGATATCTCTCTGGAAGTGAGTCAAGTGGGTGTAAAGCTGCATAAACACAGCAGTGAAAAGCAGCTAAACCCCATTATAAAACTCAATTAATTTTAAAAACCCGTGAAATAAAGACAGTGAAAGGGAGAGAAATTCTTACAAAATTCGTTCAGTGCTGTGATGCCACCTTGGATTGACCATATCTAGAACCGCAGCTGATTGAGACATAAGGGTGGACACTCTTGGGCTGAGGGGTTTGGAGAGGTTCGGTGAGCAAACGCAGACGCTTTAAAGTAATACTGCGTGGTACCCATCCCATGGGTCCCAAATCTCAAGTTTCAAGGGCATCTTCCTACATCGAAAACATGCATGAGAAACCCAGAAGATGGTCCACCGAGTGATCGGGAAAGGTTTCTAAAACGCACCTCATTTCTCATCTCCTTATGCTCGGGTTCGCCATTCCAGCCGCTTTACTAGCAATCTGCCTCCTTGGGAGAATCAGCACCTTTAACCTCCTGTTCCATACAGTTGGCAATTTGAACTGAGGATGAACGGGAGACGGGAACCAATGAGAGACTAGCTCTAGGTGTTGGGACAGGCACAGGTCACTCTATTTTCCCATCAGGATGAAGAATTACCCACAGGCTCAGTCTGCCGCCGGAAGCAGAATAGGGCCTAAAGCAATCCTGCGCTTTTTGCGGCCAGCTCCCAAGAGAGGCGAGTTGAAAAATGGAGCTCAGGGGCACTGCAATTCACAAACCTGCAGACTTATAAATGATAACTCTCGTCTACAAATATATTGAGGGAAGGCAACAAAGAGGATTTGAAAGCAAGGCAGAATTGCAGGAAACAATTTCAGGAGGCAGATTCGAATCGCCTTTAAAGCACAGGAAAAGCGGCAAAACTCGACAATGATACCCTTGGCCAAATGGGCGTATGCGTTTTTTCCTGAATATATTCAGGAAAAAACGCATACGCCCTTTTTGGCCAACCAAGCAACCTGGAAAGGCAAATCAGCGCTACACAGAAGTCTCGCTTCCATCGGTCAAAAGGGCCATGCTGAATAAGTGTCAAAACCAAAATGCAGGACAGGCCCACGGAGAAACGGGAGCCTTGCTACGCTGATGGGCGGGATGTAAATTGCCAACAGCCACTCTGGAGAAGTGTACGGTGTGTCCTGAAACATTTAGAAAACTCAGCTTAGAGAGCATAGGGCACTTCCACTCATGGGCGTATAAATTGGGAAAACTAAAAATCAGCAAGACACAAGCACCCCAAAGTTTAGGGCTGCTCTGTTGACAAGAACCTCACTTCGTTACACCTTAAATATCCCAGGAAGAGAAAAATGGATAAAGAAGTTGTGGTCCTTATGTACAATGGAATATCACTCAGCCATGAAATCAACGTCATAAGGCTAGTAGCAGCATGATGAGTGGATTTAGGTACGACGATTCTAAGTCAAATAAGTCACACAGAAAAAGACACTTATCATAAGATATCACTTATAGAGGGAATGTAAAAAACCGCTACCCTTGAACTGAATTACAAAACAGAACAGAGTCACACGGTTAGAAAACACACTATGGCTGCTTAACGGAAAGGTGAGGTGGGGTGATGCATAAAACAAGGGTTTCAATTAGCTCAGATACCGTTCCATAAACCGAATACGTAATTGACAAGACCCTACTCCTTGCTCAGGGAACTGGACTCAACACCCCCTATTCACCGCCCAAGAATATATCTGACTAGTAAGAATCTTAAAACCTATGTATTGATATCTCTCTGTAAGTGAGTCAAGTGAGTGTAAAGCTGCATAAACACAGCAGTGAAAAGCAGCTAAACCCCATTATAAAACTCAATTAATTTTAAAAACCCGTGAAACAAAGACAGTGAAAGGGAGGGAAATTCTTACAAAATTCGTTCAGGGGCTGTGATGCCACCTGGATTGACCATATCTAGACCCGCAGCTGATTGAGACATAAGGGTAGACACTCTTGGGGCTGAGGGGTTTGGTGAGGTTGGGTGAGCAAACGCAGACGCTTTAAAGTAATACTGCCTGGTACCAATCCCATGGGTCCCAAATCTCCAGGTTCAAGGGCATCTTCCTACATCGAAAACATGCATGAGAAACCCAGAAGACGGTCCACCGAGTGATCGGGAAAGGTTTCTAAAACGCACCTCATTTCTCATCTCCTTGTGCTCGGGTTCGCCATTCCAGCCGCTTTACTAGCAATCTCCCTCCTTGGAGAATCAGCACCTTTAACCTCCTGTTCCATACAGGTGGCAATTTGAACTGAGGATGAACGGGAAGACGGGGAACCAATGAGAGACTAGCTCTAGGTGTTGGGACAGGCACAGGTCACTCTATTTTCCATCAGGAAGAAGAATTAACCACAGGCTCAGTCTGCCCGCCCGGAAGCAGAATAGGGCCTAAAGCAATCCTGCGCTTTTGCGGCCAGCTCCCAAGAGAGCGAGTTGAAAAATGGAGCTCAGGGGCACTGCAATTCACAAACCTGCAGACTTATAAATGATAACTCTCGTCTACAAATATATTGAGGGAAGGCAACAAAGAGGATTTGAAAAGCAAGGCAGAATTGCAGGAAACAGATTACAGGAGGCAGATTCGAATCGCTTTAAAGCACAAGAAAAGCGGCAAAACCTCGACAATGATGCCCTTGGCCAAAAAGGGCGTATGCGTTTTTTGATGAATATATTCAGGAAAAAACGCATACGCCCTTTTGGCCAACCAAGCAACCTGGAAAGGCAAATCATTGCTACACAGAAGTCTCGCTTCCCATCGGTCAAAGGGCCATGCTGAATAAAGGGTCAAAACCAGAAATGCAGGACAGGCCACCGGAGAAACGGGAGCCTTGCTACGCTGATGGGCGGGATGTAAATTGCCAACAGCCACTCTGGAGAAGTGTACGGTGTGTCCTGAAACATTTAGAAAACTCAGCTTAGAGAGCATAGGGCACTTCCACTCATGGGCGTATAAATTGGGAAAACTAAAAATCAGCAAGACACAAGCACCCCAAAGTTTAGGGCTGCTCTGTTGACAAGAACCTCCACTTCGTTACACCTTAAATATCCCAGGAAAGAGAAAAAATGGATAAGAAAGTTGTGGTCCTTATGTACAATGGAATATCACTCAGCCATGAAATCAACGTCATAAGGCTAGTAGCAGCATGATGAGTGGATTTAGGTACGACGATTCTAAGTGCAATAAGTCACACAGAAAAAGACACTATCATAAGATATCACTATAGAGGGAATGTAAAAACCGCTACCCTTGAACTGAATTACAAAACAGAACAGAGTCACACGGTTAGAAAACACACTATGGCTTGCCTAACGGGAAAGGTGAGGTGGGGTGATGCATAAAACAAGGGTTTCAAAAGAGCTCAGATACCGTTCCATAAACCCAATACGTAATTGACAAGACCTACTCCTTGCTCAGGGAACTGGACTCAACACCCCCTATTCACCGCCCCAAGAATATATCTGACTAGTAAGAATCTTAAAACCTATGTATTGATATCTCTCTGGAAGTGAGTCAAGTGGGTGTAAAGCTGCATAAACACAGCAGTGAAAAGCAGCTAAACCCCATTATAAAACTCAATTAATTTTAAAAACCGTGAAATAAAGACAGTGAAAGGGAGAGAAATTCTTACAAAATTCGTTCAGGTGCTGTGATGCCACCTGGATTGACCATATCTAGAACCGCAGCTGATTGAGACATAAGGGTGGACACTCTTGGGGCTGAGGGGTTTGGAGAGGTTCGGTGAGCAAACGCAGACGCTTTAAAGTAATACTGCGTGGTACCCATCCCATGGGTCCCAAATCTCCAAGTTCAAGGGCATCTTCCTACATCGAAAACATGCATGAGAAACCCAGAAGATGGTCCACCGAGTGATCGGAAAGGTTTCTAAACGCACCTCATTTCTCATCTCCTTATGCTCGGGTTCGCCATTCCAGCCGCTTTACTAGCAATCTGCCTCCTTGGAGAATCAGCACCTTTAACCTCCTGTTCCATACAGTTGGCAATTGAACTGAGGATGACGGGAAGACGGGGAACCAATGAGAGACTAGCTCTAGGTGTTGGGACAGGCACAGGTCACTCTATTTTCCATCAGGATGAAGAATTACCCACAGGCTCAGTCTGCCGCCCGGAAGCAGAATAGGGCCTAAAGCAATCCTGCGCTTTTGCGGCCAGCTCCCAAGAGAGCGAGTTGAAAAATGGAGCTCAGGGGCACTGCAATTCACAAACCTGCAGACTTATAAATGATAACTCTCGTCTACAAATATATTGAGGGAAGGCAACAAAGAGGATTTGAAAGCAAGGCAGAATTGCAGGAAACAGATTTCAGGAGGCAGATTCGAATCGCCTTTAAAGCACAGGAAAAGCGGCAAAACCCTCGACAATGATACCCTTGGCCAAAATGGGCGTATGCGTTTTTTCCTGAATATATTCAGGAAAAAACGCATACGCCCTTTTTGGCCAACCAAGCAACCTGGAAAGGCAAATCAGCGCTACACAGAAGTCTCGCTTCCCATCGGTCAAAAGGGCCATGCTGAATAAAGTGTCAAAACCAGAAATGCAGGACAGGCCACGGAGAAACGGGAGCCTTGCTACGCTGATGGGCGGGATGTAAATTGCCAACAGCCACTCTGGAGAAGTGTACGGTGTGTCCTGAAACATTTAGAAAACTCAGCTTAGAGAGCATAGGGCACTTCCACTCATGGGCGTATAAATTGGGAAAACTAAAAATCAGCAAGACACAAGCACCCCAAAGTTTAGGGCTGCTCTGTTGACAAGAACCTCCACTTCGTTACACCTTAAATATCCCAGGAAAGAGAAAAATGGATAAAGAAGTTGTGGTCCTTATGTACAATGGAATATCACTCAGCCATGAAATCAACGTCATAAGGCTAGTAGCAGCATGATGAGTGGATTTAGGTACGACGATTCTAAGTCAAATAAGTCACACAGAAAAAGACACTTATCATAAGATATCACTTATAGAGGGAATGTAAAAACCGCTACCCTTGAACTGAATTACAAAACAGAACAGAGTCACACGGTTAGAAAACACACTATGGCTGCCTAACGGGAAAGGTGAGGTGGGGTGATGCATAAAACAAGGGTTTCAAATTAGCTCAGATACCGTTCCATAAACCGAATACGTAATTGACAAGACCTACTCCTTGCTCAGGGAACTGGACTCAACACCCCCTATTCACCGCCCAAGAATATATCTGACTAGTAAGAATCTTAAAACCTATGTATTGATATCTCTCTGTAAGTGAGTCAAGTGAGTGTAAAGCTGCATAAACACAGCAGTGAAAAGCAGCTAAACCCCATTATAAAACTCAATTAATTTTAAAAACCCGTGAAACAAAGACAGTGAAAGGGAGGGAAATTCTTACAAAATTCGTTCAGGGGCTGTGATGCCACCTGGATTGACCATATCTAGACCCGCAGCTGATTGAGACATAAGGGTGGACACTCTTGGGGCTGAGGGGTTTGGTGAGGTTGGGTGAGCAAACGCAGACGCTTTAAAGTAATACTGCCTGGTACCAATCCCATGGGTCCCAAATCTCCAGGTTCAAGGGCATCTTCCTACATCGAAAACATGCATGAGAAACCCAGAAGACGGTCCACCGAGTGATCGGGAAAGGTTTCTAAAACGCACCTCATTTCTCATCTCCTTGTGCTCGGGTTCGCCATTCCAGCCGCTTTACTAGCAATCTCCCTCCTTGGAGAATCAGCACCTTTAACCTCCTGTTCCATACAGGTGGCAATTTGAACTGAGGATGAACGGGAAGACGGGGAACCAATGAGAGACTAGCTCTAGGTGTTGGGACAGGCACAGGTCACTCTATTTTCCCATCAGGAAGAAGAATTAACCACAGGCTCAGTCTGCCGCCCGGAAGCAGAATAGGGCCTAAAGCAATCCTGCGCTTTTGCGGCCAGCTCCCAAGAGAGCGAGTTGAAAAATGGAGCTCAGGGGCACTGCAATTCACAAACCTGCAGACTTATAAATGATAACTCTCGTCTACAAATATATTGAGGGAAGGCAACAAAGAGGATTTGAAAGCAAGGCAGAATTGCAGGAAACAGATTACAGGAGGCAGATTCGAATCGCCTTTAAAGCACAAGAAAAGCGGCAAAACCTCGACAATGATGCCCTTGGCCAAAAAGGGCGTATGCGTTTTTTGATGAATATATTCAGGAAAAAACGCATACGCCCTTTTTGGCCAACCAAGCAACCTGGAAAGGCAAATCATTGCTACACAGAAGTCTCGCTTCCCATCGGTCAAAAGGGCCATGCTGAATAAAGGGTCAAAACCAGACATGCAGGACAGGCCACGGAGAAACGGGAGCCTTGCTACGCTGATGGGCGGGATGTAAATTGCCAACAGCCACTCTGGAGAAGTGTACGGTGTGTCCTGAAACATTTACAAAACTCAGCTTAGAGAGCATAGGGCACTTCCACTCATGGGCGTATAAATTGGGAAAACTAAAAATCAGCAAGACACAAGCACCCCAAAGTTTAGGGCTGCTCTGTTGACAAGAACCTCCACTTCGTTACACCTTAAATATCCCAGGAAAGAGAAAAATGGATAAAGAAGTTGTGGTCCTTATGTACAATGGAATATCACTCAGCCATGAAATCAACGTCATAAGGCTAGTAGCAGCATGATGAGTGGATTTAGGTACGACGATTCTAAGTGCAATAAGTCACACAGAAAAAGACACTTATCATAAGATATCACTTATAGAGGGAATGTAAAAACCGCTACCCTTGAACTGAATTACAAAACAGAACAGAGTCACACGGTTAGAAAACACACTACGGCTGCCTAACGGGAAAGGTGAGGTGGGGTGATGCATAAAACAAGGGTTTCAAATTAGCTCAGATACCGTTCCATAAACCCAATATGTAATAGAGAAGACCTACTCCTTGCTCAGGGAACTGGACTCAACACCCCCTATTCACCGCCCAAGAATATATCTGACTAGTAAGAATCTTAAAACCTATGTATTGATATCTCTCTGTAAGTGAGTCAAGTGGGTGTAAAGCTGCATAAACACAGCAGTGAAAAGCAGCTAAACCCCATTATAAAACTCAATTAATTTTAAAAACACGTGAAACAAAGACACTGAAAGAGAGAGAAATTCTTACAAAATTCGTTCAGGGGCTGTGATGCCACCTGGATTGACCATATCTAGACCCGCAGCTGATTGAGACATAAGGGTGGACACTCGTGGGGCTAAGGGGTTTGGTGAGGTTCGGTGAGCAAACGCAGACGCTTTAAAGTAATACTGCGTGGTACCCATCCAATGGGTCCCAAATCTCCAGGTTCAAGGGCATCTTCCTACATCAAAAACATGCATGAGAAACCCAGAAGATGGTCCACCGAGTGATCGGGAAAGGTTTCTAAAACGCACCTCATTTCTCATCTCCTTGTGCTCGGGTTCGCCATTCCAGCCGCTTTACTAGCAATCTCCCTCCTTGGAGAATCAGCACCTTTAACCTCCTGTTCCATACAGGTGGCAATTTGAACTGAGGATGAACGGGAAGACGGGGAACCAATGAGAGACTAGCTCTAGGTGTTGGGACAGGCACAGGTCACTCTATTTTCCCATCAGGAAGAAGAATTAACCACAGGCTCATTCTGCCGCCCGGAAGCAGAATAGGGCCTAAAGCAATCCTGCGCTTTTGCGGCCAGCTCCCAAGAGAGCGAGTTGAAAAATGGAGCTCAGGGGCACTGCAATTCACAAACCTGCAGACTTATAAATGATAACTCTCGTCTACAAATATATTGAGGGAAGGCAACAAAGAGGATTTGAAAGCAAGGCAGAATTGCAGGAAACAGATTACAGGAGGCAGATTCGAATCGCCTTTAAAGCACAAGAAAAGCGGCAAAACCTCGACAATGATGCCCTTGGCCAAAAAGGGCGTATGCGTTTTTTGATGAACGTATTCAGGAAAAAACGCATACGCCCTTTTTGGCCAACCAAGCAACCTGGAAAGGCAAATCAGCGCTACACAGAAGTCTCGCTTCCCATCGGTCAAAAGGGCCATGCTGAATAAAGGGTCAAAACCAGAAATGCAGGACAGGCCACTGAGAAACGGGAGCCTTGCTACGCTGATGGGCGGGATATAAATTGCCAACAGCCACTCTGGAGAAGTGTACGGTGTGTCCTGAAACATTTACAAAACTCAGCTTAGAGAGCATAGGGCACTTCCACTCATGGGCGTATAAATTGGGAAAACTAAAAATCAGCAAGACACAAGCACCCCAAAGTTTAGGGCTGCTCTGTTGACAAGAACCTCCACTTCGTTACACCTTAAATATCCCAGGAAAGAGAAAAATGGATAAAGAAGTTGTGGTCCTTATGTACAATGGAATATCACTCAGCCATGAAATCAACGTCATAAGGCTAGTAGCAGCATGATGAGTGGATTTAGGTACGACGATTCTAAGTGAAATATGTCACACAGAAAAAGACATTTATCATAAGATATCACTTATAGAGGGAATGTAAAAACCGCTACCCTTGAACTGAATTACAAAACAGAACAGAGTCACACGGTTAGAAAACACACTATGGCTGCCTAACGGGAAAGGTGAGGTGGGGTGATGCATAAAACAAGGGTTTCAAATTAGCTCAGATACCGTTCCATAAACCCAATATGTAATAGAGAAGACCTACTCCTTGCTCAGGGAACTGGACTCAACACCCCCTATTCACCGCCCAAGAATATATCTGACTAGTAAGAATCTTAAAACCTATGTATTGATATCTCTCTGTAAGTGAGTCAAGTGGGTGTAAAGCTGCATAAACACAGCAGTGAAAAGCAGCTAAACCCCATTATAAAACTCAATTAATTTTAAAAACCCGTGAAACAAAGACAGTGAAAGAGAGAGAAATTCTTACAAAATTCGTTCAGGGGCTGTGATGCCACCTGAATTGACCATATCTAGACCTGCAGCTGATTGAGACATAAGGGTGGACACTCTTGGGGCTGAGAGGTTTGGTGAGGTTGGGTGAGCAAATGCAGACGCTTTAAAGTAATACTGCGTGGTACCCATCCCATGGGTCCCAAATCTCCAGGTTCAAGGGCATCTTCCTACATCGAAAACATGCATGAGAAACCCAGAAGACGGTCCATCGAGTGATCGGGAAAGGTTTCTAAAACGCACCTCATTTCTCATCTACTTGTGCTCGGGTTCGCCATTCCAGCCGCTTTACTAGCAATCTCCCTCCTTGGAGAATCAGCACCTTTAACCTCCTGTTCCATACATGTGCCAATTTGAACGGAGGATGAACGGGAAGACGGGGAACCAATGAGAGACTAGCTCTAGGTGTTGGGACAGGCACAGGTCACTCTATTTTCCCATCAGGAAGAAGAATTAACCACATGCTCAGTCTGCCTCCCGGAAGCAGAATAGGGCCTAAAGCAATCCTGCGCTTTTGCGGCCAGCTCCCAAGAGAGCGAGTTGAAAAATGGAGCTCAGGGGCACTGCAATTCACAAACCTGCAGACTTATAAATGATAACTCTCGTCTACAAATATATTGAGGGAAGGCAACTAAGAGGATTTGAAAGCAAGGCAGAATTGCAGGAAACAGATTTTAGGAGGCAGATTCGAATCGCCTTTAAAGCACAAGAAAAGCGGCAAAACCTCGACAATGATGCCCTTGGC
The DNA here is from genome assembly GCF_028021215.1 of Eschrichtius robustus. Lineage (NCBI taxonomy): Eukaryota > Metazoa > Chordata > Mammalia > Artiodactyla > Eschrichtiidae > Eschrichtius > Eschrichtius robustus. Next base: position 57,484,162 of record NC_090830.1, on the reverse strand, counting down.
CAAAAAGGGCGTATGCGTTTTTTCCTGAATATATTCAGGAAAAAACGCATACGCCCTTTTTGGCCAACCAAGCAACCTGGAAAGGCAAATCAGCGCTACACAGAAGTCTCGCTTCCCATCGGTCAAAAGGGCCATGCTGAATAAAGTGTCAAAACCAGAAATGCAGGACAGGCCACGGAGAAACGGGAGCCTTGCTACGCTGATGGGCGGGATGTAAATTGCCAACAGCCACTCTGGAGAAGTCTACGGTGTGTCCTGAAACATTTACAAAACTCAGCTTAGAGAGCATAGGGCACTTCCACTCATGGGCGTATAAATTGGGAAAACTAAAAATCAGCAAGACACAAGCACCCCAAAGTTTAGGGCTGCTCTGTTGACAAGAACCTCCACTTCGTTACACCTTAAATATCCCAGGAAAGAGAAAAATGGATAAAGAAGTTGTGGTCCTTATGTACAATGGAATATCACTCAGCCATGAAATCAACGTCATAAGGCTAGTAGCAGCATGATGAGTGGATTTAGGTACGACGATTCTAAGTGCAATAAGTCACACAGAAAAAGACACTTATCATAAGATATCACTTATAGAGGGAATGTAAAAACCGCTACCCTTGAACTGAATTACAAAACAGAACAGAGTCACACGGTTAGAAAACACACTACGGCTGCCTAACGGGAAAGGTGAGGTGGGGTGATGCATAAAACAAGGGTTTCAAATTAGCTCAGATACCGTTCCATAAACCCAATATGTAATAGAGAAGACCTACTCCTTGCTCAGGGAACTGGACTCAACACCCCCTATTCACCGCTCAAGAATATATCTGACTAGTAAGAATCTTAAAACCTATGTATTCATATCTCTCTGTAAGTGAGTCAAGTGGGTGTAAAGCTGCATAAACACAGCAGTGAAAAGCAGCTAAACCCCATTATAAAACTCAATTAATTTTAAAAACCCGTGAAACAAAGACAGTGAAAGAGAGAGAAATTCTTACAAAATTCGTTCAGGGGCTGTGATGCCACCTGGATTGACCATATCTAGACCCGCAGCTGATTGAGACATAAGGGTGGACACTCGTGGGGCTAAGGGGTTTGGTGAGGTTCGGTGAGCAAACGCAGACGCTTTAAAGTAATACTGCGTGGTACCCATCCAATGGGTCCCAAATCTCCAGGTTCAAGGGCATCTTCCTACATCGAAAACATGCATGAGAAACCCAGAAGATGGTCCACCGAGTGATCGGGAAAGGTTTCTAAAACGCACCTCATTTCTCATCTCCTTGTGCTCGGGTTCGCCATTCCAGCCGCTTTACTAGCAATCTCCCTCCTTGGAGAATCAGCACCTTTAACCTCCTGTTCCATACAGGTGGCAATTTGAACTGAGGATGAACGGGAAGACGGGGAACCAATGAGAGACTAGCTCTAGGTGTTGGGACAGGCACAGGTCACTCTATTTTCCCATCAGGAAGAAGAATTAACCACAGGCTCAGTCTGCCGCCCGGAAGCAGAATAGGGCCTAAAGCAATCCTGCGCTTTTGCGGCCAGCTCCCAAGAGAGCGAGTTGAAAAATGGAGCTCAGGGGCACTGCAATTCACAAACCTGCAGACTTATAAATGATAACTCTCGTCTACAAATATATTGAGGGAAGGCAACAAAGAGGATTTGAAAGCAAGGCAGAATTGCAGGAAACAGATTTCAGGAGGCAGATTCGAATCGCCTTTAAAGCACAGGAAAAGCGGCAAATCCTCGACAATGATGCCCTTGGCCCAAAAGGGCGTATGCGTTTTTTGATGAATATATTCAGGAAAAAACGCATACGCCCTTTTTGGCCAACCAAGCAACCTGGAAAGGCAAATCAGCGCTACACAGAAGTCTCGCTTCCCATCGGTCAAAAGGGCCATGCTGAATAAAGGGTCAAAACCAGACATGCAGGACAGGCCACGGAGAAACGGGAGCCTTGCTACGCTGATGGGCGGGATGTAAATTGCCAACAGCCACTCTGGAGAAGTGTACGGTGTGTCCTGAAACATTTACAAAACTCACCTTAGAGAGCATAAGGCACTTCCACTCATGGGCGTATAAATTGGGAAAACTAAAAATCAGCAAGACACAAGCACCCCAAAGTTTAGGGCTGCTCTGTTGACAAGAACCTCCACTTCGTTACACCTTAAATATCCCAGGAAAGAGAAAAATGGATAAAGAAGTTGTGGTCCTTATGTACAATGGAATATCACTCAGCCATGAAATCAACGTCATAAGGCTAGTAGCAGCATGATGAGTGGATTTAGGTACGACGATTCTAAGTGAAATAAGTCACACAGAAAAAGACATTTATCATAAGATATCACTTATAGAGGGAATGTAAAAACCGCTACCCTTGAAATGAATTACAAAACAGAACAGAGTCACACGGTTAGAAAACACACTATGGCTGCCTAACGGGGAAGGTGAGGTGGGGTGATGCATAAAACAAGGGTTTCAAATTAGCTCAGATACCGTTCCATAAACCCAATATATAATAGAGAAGACCTACTCCTTGCTCAGGGAACTGGACTCAACACCCCCTATTCACCGCCCAAGAATATATCTGACTAGTAAGAATCTTAAAACCTCTGTATTGATATCTCTCTGTAAGTGAGTCAAGTGGGTGTAAAGCTGCATAAACACAGCAGTGAAAAGCAGCTAAACCCCATTATAAAACTCAATTAATTTTAAAAACCCGTGAAAAAAAGACAGTGAAAGAGAGAGAAATTCTTACAAAATTCGTTCAGGGGCTGTGATGCCACCTGGATTGACCATATCTAGACCTGCAGCTGATTGAGACATAAGGGTGGACACTCTTGGGGCTGAGAGGTTTGGTGAGGTTGGGTGAGCAAACGCAGACGCTTTAAAGTAATACTGCGTGGTACCCATCCCATGGGTCCCAAATCTCCAGGTTCAAGGGCATCTTCCTACATCGAAAACATGCATGAGAAACCCAGAAGACGGTCCACCGAGTGATCGGGAAAGGTTTCTAAAACGCACCTCATTTCTCCTCTCCTTGTGCTCGGGTTCGCCATTCCAGCCACTTTACTAGCAATCTCCCTCCTTGGAGAATCAGCACCTTTAACCTCCTGTTCCATACAGGTGGCAATTTGAACTGAGGATGAACGGGAAGACGGGGAACCAATGAGAGACTAGCTCTAGGTGTTGGGACAGGCACAGGTCACTCTATTTTCCCATCAGGAAGAAGAATTAACCACAGGCTCAGTCTGCCTCCCGGAAGCAGAATAGGGCCTAAAGCAATCCTGCGCTTTTGCGGCCAGCTCCCAAGAGAGCGAGTTGAAAAATGGAGCTCAGGGGCACTGCAATTCACAAACCTGCAGACTTATAAATGATAACTCTCGTCTACAAATATATTGAGGGAAGGCAACAAAGAGGATTTGAAAGCAAGGCAGAATTGCAGGAAACAGATTTCGGGAGGCAGATTCGAATCGCCTTTAAAGCACAGGAAAAGCGGCAAAACCTCGACAATGATGCCCTTGGCCAAAAAGGGCGTATGCGTTTTTTCCTGAATATATTCAGGAAAAAACGCATACGCCCTTTTTGGCCAACCAAGCAACCTGGAAAGGCAAATCAGCGCTACACAGAAGTCTCGCTTCCCATCGGTCAAAAGGGCCATGCTGAATAAAGTGTCAAAACCAGAAATGCAGGACAGGCCACGGAGAAACGGGAGCCTTGCTACGCTGATGGGCGGGATGTAAATTGCCAACAGCCACTCTGGAGAAGTGTACGGTGTGTCCTGAAACATTTACAAAACTCAGCTTAGAGAGCATAGGGCACTTCCACTCATGGGCGTATAAATTGGGAAAACTAAAAATCAGCAAGACACAAGCACCCCAAAGTTTAGGGCTGCTCTGTTGACAAGAACCTCCACTTCGTTACACCTTAAATATCCCAGGAAAGAGAAAAATGGATAAAGAAGTTGTGGTCCTTATGTACAATGGAATATCACTCAGCCATGAAATCAACGTCATAAGGCTAGTAGCAGCATGATGAGTGGATTTAGGTACGACGATTCTAAGTGCAATAAGTCACACAGAAAAAGACACTTATCATAAGATATCACTTATAGAGGGAATGTAAAAACCGCTACCCTTGAACTGAATTACAAAACAGAACAGAGTCACACGGTTAGAAAACACACTATGGCTGCCTAACGGGAAAGGTGAGGTGGGGTGATGCATAAAACAAGGGTTTCAAAAGAGCTCAGATACCGTTCCATAAACCCAATACGTAATTGACAAGACCTACTCCTTGCTCAGGGAACTGGACTCAACACCCCCTATTCACCGCCCAAGAATATATCTGACTAGTAAGAATCTTAAAACCTATGTATTGATATCTCTCTGGAAGTGAGTCAAGTGGGTGTAAAGCTGCATAAACACAGCAGTGAAAAGCAGCTAAACCCCATTATAAAACTCAATTAATTTTAAAAACCCGTGAAATAAAGACAGTGAAAGGGAGAGAAATTCTTACAAAATTCGTTCAGGTGCTGTGATGCCACCTGGATTGACCATATCTAGAACCGCAGCTGATTGAGACATAAGGGTGGACACTCTTGGGGCTGAGGGGTTTGGAGAGGTTCGGTGAGCAAACGCAGACGCTTTAAAGTAATACTGCGTGGTACCCATCCCATGGGTCCCAAATCTCCAAGTTCAAGGGCATCTTCCTACATCGAAAACATGCATGAGAAACCCAGAAGATGGTCCACCGAGTGATCGGGAAAGGTTTCTAAAACGCACCTCATTTCTCATCTCCTTATGCTCGGGTTCGCCATTCCAGCCGCTTTACTAGCAATCTGCCTCCTTGGAGAATCAGCACCTTTAACCTCCTGTTCCATACAGTTGGCAATTTGAACTGAGGATGAACGGGAAGACGGGGAACCAATGAGAGACTAGCTCTAGGTGTTGGGACAGGCACAGGTCACTCTATTTTCCCATCAGGATGAAGAATTACCCACAGGCTCAGTCTGCCGCCCGGAAGCAGAATAGGGCCTAAAGCAATCCTGCGCTTTTGCGGCCAGCTCCCAAGAGAGCGAGTTGAAAAATGGAGCTCAGGGGCACTGCAATTCACAAACCTGCAGACTTATAAATGATAACTCTCGTCTACAAATATATTGAGGGAAGGCAACAAAGAGGATTTGAAAGCAAGGCAGAATTGCAGGAAACAGATTTCAGGAGGCAGATTCGAATCGCCTTTAAAGCACAGGAAAAGCGGCAAAACCTCGACAATGATACCCTTGGCCAAAATGGGCGTATGCGTTTTTTCCTGAATATATTCAGGAAAAAACGCATACGCCCTTTTTGGCCAACCAAGCAACCTGGAAAGGCAAATCAGCGCTACACAGAAGTCTCGCTTCCCATCGGTCAAAAGGGCCATGCTGAATAAAGTGTCAAAACCAGAAATGCAGGACAGGCCACGGAGAAACGGGAGCCTTGCTACGCTGATGGGCGGGATGTAAATTGCCAACAGCCACTCTGGAGAAGTGTACGGTGTGTCCTGAAACATTTAGAAAACTCAGCTTAGAGAGCATAGGGCACTTCCACTCATGGGCGTATAAATTGGGAAAACTAAAAATCAGCAAGACACAAGCACCCCAAAGTTTAGGGCTGCTCTGTTGACAAGAACCTCCACTTCGTTACACCTTAAATATCCCAGGAAAGAGAAAAATGGATAAAGAAGTTGTGGTCCTTATGTACAATGGAATATCACTCAGCCATGAAATCAACGTCATAAGGCTAGTAGCAGCATGATGAGTGGATTTAGGTACGACGATTCTAAGTCAAATAAGTCACACAGAAAAAGACACTTATCATAAGATATCACTTATAGAGGGAATGTAAAAACCGCTACCCTTGAACTGAATTACAAAACAGAACAGAGTCACACGGTTAGAAAACACACTATGGCTGCCTAACGGGAAAGGTGAGGTGGGGTGATGCATAAAACAAGGGTTTCAAATTAGCTCAGATACCGTTCCATAAACCGAATACGTAATTGACAAGACCTACTCCTTGCTCAGGGAACTGGACTCAACACCCCCTATTCACCGCCCAAGAATATATCTGACTAGTAAGAATCTTAAAACCTATGTATTGATATCTCTCTGTAAGTGAGTCAAGTGAGTGTAAAGCTGCATAAACACAGCAGTGAAAAGCAGCTAAACCCCATTATAAAACTCAATTAATTTTAAAAACCCGTGAAACAAAGACAGTGAAAGGGAGGGAAATTCTTACAAAATTCGTTCAGGGGCTGTGATGCCACCTGGATTGACCATATCTAGACCCGCAGCTGATTGAGACATAAGGGTGGACACTCTTGGGGCTGAGGGGTTTGGTGAGGTTGGGTGAGCAAACGCAGACGCTTTAAAGTAATACTGCCTGGTACCAATCCCATGGGTCCCAAATCTCCAGGTTCAAGGGCATCTTCCTACATCGAAAACATGCATGAGAAACCCAGAAGACGGTCCACCGAGTGATCGGGAAAGGTTTCTAAAACGCACCTCATTTCTCATCTCCTTGTGCTCGGGTTCGCCATTCCAGCCGCTTTACTAGCAATCTCCCTCCTTGGAGAATCAGCACCTTTAACCTCCTGTTCCATACAGGTGGCAATTTGAACTGAGGATGAACGGGAAGACGGGGAACCAATGAGAGACTAGCTCTAGGTGTTGGGACAGGCACAGGTCACTCTATTTTCCCATCAGGAAGAAGAATTAACCACAGGCTCAGTCTGCCGCCCGGAAGCAGAATAGGGCCTAAAGCAATCCTGCGCTTTTGCGGCCAGCTCCCAAGAGAGCGAGTTGAAAAATGGAGCTCAGGGGCACTGCAATTCACAAACCTGCAGACTTATAAATGATAACTCTCGTCTACAAATATATTGAGGGAAGGCAACAAAGAGGATTTGAAAGCAAGGCAGAATTGCAGGAAACAGATTACAGGAGGCAGATTCGAATCGCCTTTAAAGCACAAGAAAAGCGGCAAAACCTCGACAATGATGCCCTTGGCCAAAAAGGGCGTATGCGTTTTTTGATGAATATATTCAGGAAAAAACGCATACGCCCTTTTTGGCCAACCAAGCAACCTGGAAAGGCAAATCATTGCTACACAGAAGTCTCGCTTCCCATCGGTCAAAAGGGCCATGCTGAATAAAGGGTCAAAACCAGAAATGCAGGACAGGCCACGGAGAAACGGGAGCCTTGCTACGCTGATGGGCGGGATGTAAATTGCCAACAGCCACTCTGGAGAAGTGTACGGTGTGTCCTGAAACATTTACAAAACTCAGCTTAGAGAGCATAGGGCACTTCCACTCATGGGCGTATAAATTGGGAAAACTAAAAATCAGCAAGACACAAGCACCCCAAAGTTTAGGGCTGCTCTGTTGACAAGAACCTCCACTTCGTTACACCTTAAATATCCCAGGAAAGAGAAAAATGGATAAAGAAGTTGTGGTCCTTATGTACAATGGAATATCACTCAGCCAAGAAATCAACGTCATAAGGCTAGTAGCAGCATGATGAGTGGATTTAGGTACGACGATTCTAAGTGCAATAAGTCACACAGAAAAAGACACTTATCATAAGATATCACTTATAGAGGGAATGTAAAAACCGCTATCCTTGAACTGAATTACAAAACAGAACAGAGTCACACGGTTAGAAAACACACTACGGCTGCCTAACGGGAAAGGTGAGGTGGGGTGATGCATAAAACAAGGGTTTCAAATTAGCTCAGATACCGTTCCATAAACCCAATATGTAATAGAGAAGACCTACTCCTTGCTCAGGGAACTGGACTCAACACCCCCTATTCACCGCCCAAGAATATATCTGACTAGTAAGAATCTTAAAACCTATGTATTGATATCTCTCTGTAAGTGAGTCAAGTGGGTGTAAAGCTGCATAAACACAGCAGTGAAAAGCAGCTAAACCCCATTATAAAACTCAATTAATTTTAAAAACCCGTGAAACAAAGACAGTGAAAGAGAGAGAAATTCTTACAAAATTCGTTCAGGGGCTGTGATGCCACCTGGATTGACCATATCTAGACCCGCAGCTGATTGAGACATAAGGGTGGACACTCGTGGGGCTAAGGGGTTTGGTGAGGTTCGGTGAGCAAACGCAGACGCTTTAAAGTAATACTGCGTGGTACCCATCCAATTTGTCCCAAATCTCCAGGTTCAAGGGCATCTTCCTACATCGAAAACATGCATGAGAAACCCAGAAGATGGTCCACCGAGTGATCGGGAAAGGTTTCTAAAACGCACCTCATTTCTCATCTCCTTGTGCTCGGGTTCGCCATTCCAGCCGCTTTACTAGCAATCTCCCTCCTTGGAGAATCAGCACCTTTAACCTCCTGTTCCATACAGGTGGCAATTTGAACTGAGGATGAACGGGAAGACGGGGAACCAATGAGAGACTAGCTCTAGGTGTTGGGACAGGCACAGGTCACTCTATTTTCCCATCAGGAAGAAGAATTAACCACAGGCTCATTCTGCCGCCCGGAAGCAGAATAGGGCCTAAAGCAATCCTGCGCTTTTGCGGCCAGCTCCCAAGAGAGCGAGTTGAAAAATGGAGCTCAGGGGCACTGCAATTCACAAACCTGCAGACTTATAAATGATAACTCTCGTCTACAAATATATTGAGGGAAGGCAACAAAGAGGATTTGAAAGCAAGGCAGAATTGCAGGAAACAGACTTCAGGAGGCAGATTCGAATCGCCTTTAAAGCACAGGAAAAGCGGCAAAACCTCGACAATGATGCCCTTGGCCAAAAAGGGCGTATGCGTTTTTTGATGAATATATTCAGGAAAAAACGCATACGCCCTTTTTGGCCAACCAAGCAACCTGGAAAGGCAAATCAGCGCTACACAGAAGTCTCGCTTCCCATCGGTCAAAAGGGCCATGCTGAATAAAGGGTCAAAACCAGACATGCAGGACAGGCCACGGAGAAACGGGAGCCTTGCTACGCTGATGGGCGGGATGTAAATTGCCAACAGCCACTCTGGAGAAGTGTACGGTGTGTCCTGAAACATTTACAAAACTCAGCTTAGAGAGCATAAGGCACTTCCACTCATGGGCGTATAAATTGGGAAAACTAAAAATCAGCAAGACACAAGCACCCCAAAGTTTAGGGCTGCTCTGTTGACAAGAACCTCCACTTCGTTACACCTTAAATATCCCAGGAAAGAGAAAAATGGATAAAGAAGTTGTGGTCCTTATGTACAATGGAATATCACTCAGCCATGAAATCAACGTCATAAGGCTAGTAGCAGCATGATGAGTGGATTTAGGTACGACGATTCTAAGTGAAATAAGTCACACAGAAAAAGACATTTATCATAAGATATCACTTATAGAGGGAATGTAAAAACCGCTACCCTTGAACTGAATTACAAAACAGAACAGAGTCACACGGTTAGAAAACACAGTATGGCTGCCTAACGGGGAAGGTGAGGTGGGGTGATGCATAAAACAAGGGTTTCAAATTAGCTCAGATACCGTTCCATAAACCCAATATATAATAGAGAAGACCTACTCCTTGCTCAGGGAACTGGACTCAACACCCCCTATTCACCGCCCAAGAATATATCTGACTAGTAAGAATCTTAAAACCTATGTATTGATATCTCTCTGTAAGTGAGTCAAGTGGGTGTAAAGCTGCATAAACACAGCAGTGAAAAGCAGCTAAACCCCATTATAAAACTCAATTAATTTTAAAAACCCGTGAAACAAAGACAGTGAAAGAGAGAGAAATTCTTACAAAATTCGTTCAGGGGCTGTGATGCCACCTGGATTGACCATATCTAGACCTGCAGCTGATTGAGACATAAGGGTGGACACTCTTGGGGCTGAGAGGTTTGGTGAGGTTGGGTGAGCAAACGCAGACGCTTTAAAGTAATACTGCGTGGTACCCATCCCATGGGTCCCAAATCTCCAGGTTCAAGGGCATCTTCCTACATCGAAAACATGCATGAGAAACCCAGAAGATGGTCCACCGAGTGATCGGGAAAGGTTTCTAAAACGCACCTCATTTCTCATCTCCTTGTGCTCGGGTTCGCCATTCCAGCCACTTTACTAGCAATCTCCCTCCTTGGAGAATCAGCACCTTTAACCTCCTGTTCCATACAGGTGGCAATTTGAACTGAGGATGAACGGGAAGACGGGGAACCAATGAGAGACTAGCTCTAGGTGTTGGGACAGGCACAGGTCACTCTATTTTCCCATCAGGAAGAAGAATTAACCACAGGCTCAGTCTGCCTCCCGGAAGCAGAATAGGGCCTAAAGCAATCCTGCGCTTTTGCGGCCAGCTCCCAAGAGAGCGAGTTGAAAAATGGAGCTCAGGGGCACTGCAATTCACAAACCTGCAGACTTATAAATGATAACTCTCGTCTACAAATATATTGAGGGAAGGCAACAAAGAGGATTTGAAAGCAAGGCAGAATTGCAGGAAACAGATTACAGGAGGCAGATTCGAATCGCCTTTAAAGCACAAGAAAAGCGGCAAAACCTCGACAATGATGCCCTTGGCCAAAAAGGGCGTATGCGTTTTTTGATGAATATATTCAGGTAAAAACGCATACGCCCTTTTTGGCCAACCAAGCAACCTGGAAAGGCAAATCAGCGCTACACAGAAGTCTCGCTTCCCATCGGTCAAAAGGGCCATGCTGAATAAAGTGTCAAAACCAGAAATGCAGGACAGGCCACGGAGAAACGGGAGCCTTGCTACGCTGATGGGCGGGATGTAAATTGCCAACAGCCACTCTGGAGAAGTGTACGGTGTGTCCTGAAACATTTACAAAACTCAGCTTAGAGAGCATAGGGCACTTCCACTCATGGGCGTATAAATTGGGAAAACTAAAAATCAGCAAGACACAAGCACCCCAAAGTTTAGGGCTGCTCTCTTGACAAGAACCTCCACTTCGTTACACCTTAAATATCCCAGGAAAGAGAAAAATGGATAAAGAAGTTGTGGTCCTTATGTACAATGGAATATCACTCAGCCATGAAATCAACGTCATAAGGCTAGTAGCAGCATGATGAGTGGATTTAGGTACGACGATTCTAAGTGCAATAAGTCACACAGAAAAAGACACTTATCATAAGATATCACTTATAGAGGGAATGTAAAAACCGCTACCCTTGAACTGAATTACAAAACAGAACAGAGTCACACGGTTAGAAAACACACTACGGCTGCCTAACGGGAAAGGTGAGGTGGGGTGATGCATAAAACAAGGGTTTCAAATTAGCTCAGATACCGTTCCATAAACCCAATATGTAATAGAGAAGACCTACTCCTTGCTCAGGGAACTTCACTCAACACCCCCTATTCACCGCCCAAGAATATATCTGACTAGTAAGAATCTTAAAACCTATGTATTGATATCTCTCTGTAAGTGAGTCAAGTGGGTGTAAAGCTGCATAAACACAGCAGTGAAAAGCAGCTAAACCCCATTATAAAACTCAATTAATTTTAAAAACCCGTGAAACAAAGACAGTGAAAGAGAGAGAAATTCTTACAAAATTCGTTCAGGGGCTGTGATGCCACCTGGATTGACCATATCTAGACCCGCAGCTGATTGAGACATAAGGGTGGACACTCGTGGGGCTAAGGGGTTTGGTGAGGTTCGGTGAGCAAACGCAGACGCTTTAAAGTAATACTGCGTGGTACCCATCCAATGGGTCCCAAATCTCCAGGTTCAAGGGCATCTTCCTACATCAAAAACATGCATGAGAAACCCAGAAGATGGTCCACCGAGTGATCGGGAAAGGTTTCTAAAACGCACCTCATTTCTCATCTCCTTGTGCTCGGGTTCGCCATTCCAGCCGCTTTACTAGCAATCTCCCTCCTTGGAGAATCAGCACCTTTAACCTCCTGTTCCATACAGGTGGCAAATTGAACTGAGGATGAACGGGAAGACGGGGAACCAATGAGAGACTAGCTCTAGGTGTTGGGACAGGCACAGGTCACTCTATTTTCCCATCAGGAAGAAGAATTAACCACAGGCTCATTCTGCCGCCCGGAAGCAGAATAGGGCCTAAAGCAATCCTGCGCTTTTGCGGCCAGCTCCCAAGAGAGCGAGTTGAAAAATGGAGCTCAGGGGCACTGCAATTCACAAACCTGCAGACTTATAAATGATAACTCTCGTCTACAAATATATTGAGGGAAGGCAACAAAGAGGATTTGAAAGCAAGGCAGAATTGCAGGAAACAGACTTCAGGAGGCAGATTCGAATCGCCTTTAAAGCACAAGAAAAGCGGCAAAACCTCGACAATGATGCCCTTGGCCAAAAAGGGCGTATGCGTTTTTTGATGAATATATTCAGGAAAAAACGCATACGCCCTTTTTGGCCAACCAAGCAACCTGGAAAGGCAAATCAGCGCTACACAGAAGTCTCGCTTCCCATCGGTCAAAAGGGCCATGCTGAATAAAGGGTCAAAACCAGAAATGCAGGACAGGCCACTGAGAAACGGGAGCCTTGCTACGCTGATGGGCGGGATATAAATTGCCAACAGCCACTCTGGAGAAGTGTACGGTGTGTCCTGAAACATTTACAAAACTCAGCTTAGAGAGCATAGGGCACTTCCACTCATGGGCGTATAAATTGGGAAAACTAAAAATCAGCAAGACACAAGCACCCCAAAGTTTAGGGCTGCTCTGTTGACAAGAACCTCCACTTCGTTACACCTTAAATATCCCAGGAAAGAGAAAAATGGATAAAGAAGTTGTGGTCCTTATGTACAATGGAATATCACTCAGCCATGAAATCAACGTCATAAGGCTAGTAGCAGCATGATGAGTGGATTTAGGTACGACGATTCTAAGTGAAATATGTCACACAGAAAAAGACATTTATCATAAGATATCACTTATAGAGGGAATGTAAAAACCGCTACCCTTGAACTGAATTACAAAACAGAACAGAGTCACACGGTTAGAAAACACACTATGGCTGCCTAACGGGAAAGGTGAGGTGGGGTGATGCATAAAACAAGGGTTTCAAATTAGCTCAGATACCGTTCCATAAACCCAATATGTAATAGAGAAGACCTACTCCTTGCTCAGGGAACTGGACTCAACACCCCCTATTCACCGCCCAAGAATATATCTGACTAGTAAGAATCTTAAAACCTATGTATTGATATCTCTCTGTAAGTGAGTCAAGTGGGTGTAAAGCTGCATAAACACAGCAGTGAAAAGCAGCTAAACCCCATTATAAAACTCAATTAATTTTAAAAACCCGTGAAACAAAGACAGTGAAAGAGAGAGAAATTCTTACAAAATTCGTTCAGGGGCTGTGATGCCACCTGAATTGACCATATCTAGACCTGCAGCTGATTGAGACATAAGGGTGGACACTCTTGGGGCTGAGAGGTTTGGTGAGGTTGGGTGAGCAAATGCAGACGCTTTAAAGTAATACTGCGTGGTACCCATCCCATGGGTCCCAAATCTCCAGGTTCAAGGGCATCTTCCTACATCGAAAACATGCATGAGAAACCCAGAAGACGGTCCATCGAGTGATCGGGAAAGGTTTCTAAAACGCACCTCATTTCTCATCTACTTGTGCTCGGGTTCGCCATTCCAGCCGCTTTACTAGCAATCTCCCTCCTTGGAGAATCAGCACCTTTAACCTCCTGTTCCATACATGTGCCAATTTGAACGGAGGATGAACGGGAAGACGGGGAACCAATGAGAGACTAGCTCTAGGTGTTGGGACAGGCACAGGTCACTCTATTTTCCCATCAGGAAGAAGAATTAACCACAGGCTCAGTCTGCCTCCCGGAAGCAGAATAGGGCCTAAAGCAATCCTGCGCTTTTGCGGCCAGCTCCCAAGAGAGCGAGTTGAAAAATGGAGCTCAGGGGCACTGCAATTCACAAACCTGCAGACTTATAAATGATAACTCTCGTCTACAAATATATTGAGGGAAGGCAACTAAGAGGATTTGAAAGCAAGGCAGAATTGCAGGAAACAGATTTTAGGAGGCAGATTCGAATCGCCTTTAAAGCACAAGAAAAGCGGCAAAACCTCGACAATGATGCCCTTGGCCAAAAAGGGCGTATGCGTTTTTTCCTGAATATATTCAGGAAAAAACGCATACGCCCTTTTTGGCCAACCAAGCAACCTGGAAAGGCAAATCAGCGCTACACAGAAGTCTCGCTTCCCATCGGTCAAAAGGGCCATGCCGAATAAAGTGTCAAAACCAGAAATGCAGGACAGGCCACGGAGAAACGGGAGCCTTGCTACGCTGATGGGCGGGATGTAAATTGCCAACAGCCACTCTGGAGAAGTGTACGGTGTGTCCTGAAACATTTACAAAACTCAGCTTAGAGAGCATAGGGCACTTCCACTCATGGGCGTATAAATTGGGAAAACTAAAAATCAGCAAGACACAAGCACCCCAAAGTTTAGGGCTGCTCTGTTGACAAGAACCTCCACTTCGTTACACCTTAAATATCCCAGGAAAGAGAAAAATGGATAAAGAAGTTGTGGTCCTTATGTACAATGGAATATCACTCAGCCATGAAATCAACGTCATAAGGCTAGTAGCAGCATGATGAGTGGATTTAGGTACGACGATTCTAAGGGCAATAAGTCACACAGAAAAAGACACTTATCATAAGATATCACTTATAGAGGGAATGTAAAAACCGCTACCCTTGAACTGAATTACAAAACAGAACAGAGTCACACGGTTAGAAAACACACTACGGCTGCCTAACGGGAAAGGTGAGGTGGGGTGATGCATAAAACAAGGGTTTCAAATTAGCTCAGATACCGTTCCATAAACCCAATATGTAATAGAGAAGACCTACTCCTTGCTCAGGGAACTGGACTCAACACCCCCTATTCACCGCCCAAGAATATATCTGACTAGTAAGAATCTTAAAACCTATGTATTGATATCTCTCTGTAAGTGAGTCAAGTGGGTGTAAAGCTGCATAAACACAGCAGTGAAAAGCAGCTAAACCCCATTATAAAACTCAATTAATTTTAAAAACCCGTGAAACAAAGACAGTGAAAGAGAGAGAAATTCTTACAAAATTCGTTCAGGGGCTGTGATGCCACCTGGATTGACCATATCTAGACCCGCAGCTGATTGAGACATAAGGGTGGACACTCGTGGGGCTAAGGGGTTTGGTGAGGTTCGGTGAACAAACGCAGACGCTTTAAAGTAATACTGCGTGTTACCCATCCAATGGGTCCCAAATCTCCAGGTTCAAGGGCATCTTCCTACATCGAAAACATGCATGAGAAACCCAGAAGATGGTCCACCGAGTGATCGGGAAAGGTTTCTAAAACGCACCTCATTTCTCATCTCCTTGTGCTCGGGTTCGCCATTCCAGCCGCTTTACTAGCAATCTCCCTCCTTGGAGAATCAGCACCTTTAACCTCCTGTTCCATACAGGTGGCAATTTGAACTGAGGATGAACGGGAAGACGGGGAACCAATGAGAGACTAGCTCTAGGTGTTGGGACAGGCACAGGTCACTCTATTTTCCCATCAGGAAGAAGAATTAACCACAGGCTCATTCTGCCGCCCGGAAGCAGAATAGGGCCTAAAGCAATCCTGCGCTTTTGCGGCCAGCTCCCAAGAGAGCGAGTTGAAAAATGGAGCTCAGGGGCACTGCAATTCACAAACCTGCAGACTTATAAATGATAACTCTCGTCTACAAATATATTGAGGGAAGGCAACAAAGAGGATTTGAAAGCAAGGCAGAATTGCAGGAAACAGATTACAGGAGGCAGATTCGAATCGCCTTTAAAGCACAAGAAAAGCGGCAAACCCTCGACAATGATGCCCTTGGCCAAAAAGGGCGTATGCGTTTTTTGATGAATATATTCAGGAAAAATCGCATACGCCCTTTTTGGCCAACCAAGCAACCTGGAAAGGCAAATCAGCGCTACACAGAAGTCTCGCTTCCCATCGGTCAAAAGGGCCATGCTGAATAAAGGGTCAAAACCAGAAATGCAGGACAGGCCACCGAGAAACGGGAGCCTTGCTACGCTGATGGGCGGGATATAAATTGCCAACAGCCACTCTGGAGAAGTGTACGGTGTGTCCTGAAACATTTACAAAACTCAGCTTAGAGAGCATAGGGCACTTCCACTCATGGGCGTATAAATTGGGAAAACTAAAAATCAGCAAGACACAAGCACCCCAAAGTTTAGGGCTGCTCTGTTGACAAGAACCTCCACTTCGTTACACCTTAAATATCCCAGGAAAGAGAAAAATGGATAAAGAAGTTGTGGTCCTTATGTACAATGGAATATCACTCAGCCATGAAATCAACGTCATAAGGCTAGTAGCAGCATGATGAGTGGATTTAGGTACGACGATTCTAAGTGCAATAAGTCACACAGAAAAAGACACTTATCATAAGATATCACTTATAGAGGGAATGTAAAAACCGCTACCCTTGAACTGAATTACAAAACAGAACAGAGTCACACGGTTAGAAAACACACTATGGCTGCCTAACGGGAAAGGTGAGGTGGGGTGATGCATAAAACAAGGGTTTCAAAAGAGCTCAGATACCGTTCCATAAACCCAATACGTAATTGACAAGACCTACTCCTTGCTCAGGGAACTGGACTCAACACCCCCTATTCACCGCCCAAGAATATATCTGACTAGTAAGAATCTTAAAACCTATGTATTGATATCTCTCTGTAAGTGAGTCAAGTGGGTGTAAAGCTGCATAAACACAGCAGTGAAAAGCAGCTAAACCCCATTATAAAACTCAATTAATTTTAAAAACCCGTGAAACAAAGACAGTGAAAGAGAGAGAAATTCTTACAAAATTCGTTCAGGGGCTGTGATGCCACCTGAATTGACCATATCTAGACCTGCAGCTGATTGAGACATAAGGGTGGACACTCTTGGGGCTGAGAGGTTTGGTGAGGTTGGGTGAGCAAATGCAGACGCTTTAAAGTAATACTGCGTGGTACCCATCCCATGGGTCCCAAATCTCCAGGTTCAAGGGCATCTTCCTACATCGAAAACATGCATGAGAAACCCAGAAGACGGTCCATCGAGTGATCGGGAAAGGTTTCTAAAACGCACCTCATTTCTCATCTACTTGTGCTCGGGTTCGCCATTCCAGCCGCTTTACTAGCAATCTCCCTCCTTGGAGAATCAGCACCTTTAACCTCCTGTTCCATACAGGTGGCAATTTGAACGGAGGATGAACGGGAAGACGGGGAACCAATGAGAGACTAGCTCTAGGTGTTGGGACAGGCACAGGTCACTCTATTTTCCCATCAGGAAGAAGAATTAACCACAGGCTCAGTCTGCCTCCCGGAAGCAGAATAGGGCCTAAAGCAATCCTGCGCTTTTGCGGCCAGCTCCCAAGAGAGCGAGTTGAAAAATGGAGCTCAGGGGCACTGCAATTCACAAACCTGCAGACTTATAAATGATAACTCTCGTCTACAAATATATTGAGGGAAGGCAACTAAGAGGATTTGAAAGCAAGGCAGAATTGCAGGAAACAGATTTTAGGAGGCAGATTCGAATCGCCTTTAAAGCACAAGAAAAGCGGCAAAACCTCGACAATGATGCCCTTGGCCAAAAAGGGCGTATGCGTTTTTTCCTGAATATATTCAGGAAAAAACGCATACGCCCTTTTTGGCCAACCAAGCAACCTGGAAAGGCAAATCAGCGCTACACAGAAGTCTCGCTTCCCATCGGTCAAAAGGGCCATGCTGAATAAAGTGTCAAAACCAGAAATGCAGGACAGGCCACGGAGAAACGGGAGCCTTGCTACGCTGATGGGCGGGATGTAAATTGCCAACAGCCACTCTGGAGAAGTGTACGGTGTGTCCTGAAACATTTACAAAACTCAGCTTAGAGAGCATAGGGCACTTCCACTCATGGGCGTATAAATTGGGAAAACTAAAAATCAGCAAGACACAAGCACCCCAAAGTTTAGGGCTGCTCTGTTGACAAGAACCTCCACTTCGTTACACCTTAAATATCCCAGGAAAGAGAAAAATGGATAAAGAAGTTGTGGTCCTTATGTACAATGGAATATCACTCAGCCATGAAATCAACGTCATAAGGCTAGTAGCAGCATGATGAGTGGATTTAGGTACGACGATTCTAAGTGCAATAAGTCACACAGAAAAAGACACTTATCATAAGATATCACTTATAGAGGGAATGTAAAAACCGCTACCCTTGAACTGAATTACAAAACAGAACAGAGTCACACGGTTAGAAAACACACTACGGCTGCCTAACGGGAAAGGTGAGGTGGGGTGATGCATAAAACAAGGGTTTCAAATTAGCTCAGATACCGTTCCATAAACCCAATATGTAATAGAGAAGACCTACTCCTTGCTCAGGGAACTGGACTCAACACCCCCTATTCACCGCCCAAGAATATATCTGACTAGTAAGAATCTTAAAACCTATGTATTGATATCTCTCTGTAAGTGAGTCAAGTGGGTGTAAAGCTGCATAAACACAGCAGTGAAAAGCAGCTAAACCCCATTATAAAACTCAATTAATTTTAAAAACCCGTGAAACAAAGACAGTGAAAGAGAGAGAAATTCTTACAAAATTCGTTCAGGGGCTGTGATGCCACCTGGATTGACCATATCTAGACCTGCAGCTGATTGAGACATAAGGGTGGACACTCTTGGGGCTGAGAGGTTTGGTGAGGTTGGGTGAGCAAACGCAGACACTTTAAAGTAATACTGCGTGGTACCCATCCCATGGGTCCCAAATCTCCAGGTTCAAGGGCATCTTCCTACATCGAAAACATGCATGAGAAACCCAGAAGACGGTCCACCGAGTGATCGGGAAAGGTTTCTAAAACGCACCTCATTTCTCCTCTCCTTGTGCTCGGGTTCGCCATTCCAGCCACTTTACTAGCAATCTCCCTCCTTGGAGAATCAGCACCTTTAACCTCCTGTTCCATACAGGTGGCAATTTGAACTGAGGATGAACGGGAAGACGGGGAACCAATGAGAGACTAGCTCTAGGTGTTGGGACAGGCACAGGTCACTCTATTTTCCCATCAGGAAGAAGAATTAACCACAGGCTCAGTCTGCCGCCCGGAAGCAGAATAGGGCCTAAAGCAATCCTGCACTTTTGCGGCCAGCTCCCAAGAGAGCGAGTTGAAAAATGGAGCTCAGGGGCACTGCAATTCACAAACCTGCAGACTTATAAATGATAACTCTCGTCTACAAATATATTGAGGGAAGGCAACAAAGAGGATTTGAAAGCAAGGCAGAATTGCAGGAAACTGATTTCAGGAGGCAGATTTGAATCGCCTTTAAAGCACAGGAAAAGCGGCAAAACCTCGACAATGATGCCCTTGGCCAAAAAGGGCGTATGCGTTTTTTCCTGAATATATTCAGGAAAAAACGCATACGCCCTTTTTGGCCAACCAAGCAACCTGGAAAGGCAAATCAGCGCTACACAGAAGTCTCGCTTCCCATCGGTCAAAAGGGCCATGCTGAATAAAGTGTCAAAACCAGAAATGCAGGACAGGCCACGGAGAAACGGGAGCCTTGCTACGCTGATGGGCGGGATGTAAATTGCCAACAGCCACTCTGGAGAAGTGTACGGTGTGTCCTGAAACATTTACAAAACTCAGCTTAGAGAGCATAGGGCACTTCCACTCATGGGCGTATAAATTGGGAAAACTAAAAATCAGCAAGACACAAGCACCCCAAAGTTTAGGGCTGCTCTGTTGACAAGAACCTCCACTTCGTTACACCTTAAATATTCCAGGAAAGAGAAAAATGGATAAAGAAGTTGTGGTCCTTATGTACAATGGAATATCACTCAGCCATGAAATCAACGTCATAAGGCTAGTAGCAGCATGATGAGTGGATTTAGGTACGACGATTCTAAGTGCAATAAGTCACACAGAAAATGACACTTATCATAAGATATCACTTATAGAGGGAATGTAAAAACCGCTACCCTTGAACTGAATTACAAAACAGAACAGAGTCACACGGTTAGAAAACACACTATGGCTGCCTAACGGGAAAGGTGAGGTGGGGTGATGCATAAAACAAGGGTTTCAAAAGAGCTCAGATACCGTTCCATAAACCCAATACGTAATTGACAAGACCTACTCCTTGCTCAGGGAACTGGACTCAACACCCCCTATTCACCGCCCAAGAATATATCTGACTAGTAAGAATCTTAAAACCTATGTATTGATATCTCTCTGTAAGTGAGTCAAGTGGGTGTAAAGCTGCATAAACACAGCAGTGAAAAGCAGCTAAACCCCATTATAAAACTCAATTAATTTTAAAAACCCGTGAAACAAAGACAGTGAAAGGGAGAGAAATTCTTACAAAATTCGTTCAGGCGCTGTGATGCCACCTGGATTGACCTTATCTAGAACCGCAGCTGATTGAGACATAAGGGTGGACACTCTTGGGGCTGAGGGGTTTGGAGAGGTTCGGTGAGCAAACGCAGACGCTTTAAAGTAATACTGCGTGGTACCCATCCCATGGGTCCCAAATCTCCAGGTTCAAGGGCATCTTCCTACATCGAAAACATGCATGAGAAACCCAGAAGATGGTCCACCGAGTGATCGGGAAAGGTTTCTAAAACGCACCTCATTTCTCATCTCCTTGTGCTCGGGTTCGCCATTCCAGCCGCTTTACTAGCAATCTGCCTCCTTGGAGAATCAGCACCTTTAACCTCCTGTTCCATACAGTTGGCAATTTGAACTGAGGATGAACGGGAAGACGGGGAACCAATGAGAGACTAGCTCTAGGTGTTGGGACAGGCACAGGTCACTCTATTTTCCCATCAGGATGAAGCATTACCCACAGGCTCAGTCTGCCGCCCGGAAGCAGAATAGGGCCTAAAGCAATCCTGCGCTTTTGCGGCCAGCTCCCAAGAGAGCGAGTTGAAAAATGGAGCTCAGGGGCACTGCAATTCACAAACCTGCAGACTTATAAATGATAACTCTCGTCTACAAATATATTGAGGGAAGGCAACAAAGAGGATTTGAAAGCAAGGCAGAATTGCAGGAAACAGATTTCAGGAGGCAGATTCGAATCGCCTTTAAAGCACAGGAAAAGCGGCAAAACCTCGACAATGATACCCTTGGCCAAAATGGGCGTATGCGTTTTTTCCTGAATATATTCAGGAAAAAACGCATACGCCCTTTTTGGCCAACCAAGCAACCTGGAAAGGCAAATCAGCGCTACACAGAAGTCTCGCTTCCCATCGGTCAAAAGGGCCATGCTGAATAAAGTGTCAAAACCAGAAATGCAGGACAGGCCACGGAGAAACGGGAGCCTTGCTACGCTGATGGGCGGGATGTAAATTGCCAACAGCCACTCTGGAGAAGTGTACGGTGTGTCCTGAAACATTTAGAAAACTCAGCTTAGAGAGCATAGGGCACTTCCACTCATGGGCGTATAAATTGGGAAAACTAAAAATCAGCAAGACACAAGCACCCCAAAGTTTAGGGCTGCTCTGTTGACAAGAACCTCCACTTCGTTACACCTTAAATATCCCAGGATAGAGAAAAATGGATAAAGAAGTTGTGGTCCTTATGTACAATGGAATATCACTCAGCCATGAAATCAACGTCATAAGGCTAGTAGCAGCATGATGAGTGGATTTAGGTACGACGATTCTAAGTCAAATAAGTCACACAGAAAAAGACACTTATCATAAGATATCACTTATAGAGGGAATGTAAAAACCGCTACCCTTGAACTGAATTACAAAACAGAACAGAGTCACACGGTTAGAAAACACACTATGGCTGCCTAACGGGAAAGGTGAGGTGGGGTGATGCATAAAACAAGGGTTTCAAATTAGCTCAGATACCGTTCCATAAACCCAATACGTAATTGACAAGACCTACTCCTTGCTCAGGGAACTGGACTCAACACCCCCTATTCACCGCCCAAGAATATATCTGACTAGTAAGAATCTTAAAACCTATGTATTGATATCTGTCTGTAAGTGAGTCAAGTGGGTGTAAAGCTGCATAAACACAGCAGTGAAAAGCAGCTAAACCCCATTATAAAACTCAATTAATTTTAAAAACCCGTGAAACAAAGACAGTGAAAGGGAGGGAAATTCTTACAAAATTCGTTAAGGGGCTGTGATGCCACCTGGATTGACCATATCTAGACCCGCAGCTGATTGAGACATAAGGGTGGACACTCTTGGGGCTGAGGGGTTTTGTGAGGTTGGGTGAGCAAACGCAGACGCTTTAAAGTAATACTGCCTGGTACCCATCCCATGGGTCCCAAATCTCCAGGTTCAAGGGCATCTTCCTACATCGAAAACATGCATGAGAAACCCAGAAGACGGTCCACCGAGTGATCGGGAAAGGTTTCTAAAACGCACCTCATTTCTCATCTCCTTGTGCTCGGGTTCGCCATTCCAGCCGCTTTACTAGCAATCTCCCTCCTTGGAGAATCAGCACCTTTAACCTCCTGTTCCATACAGGTGGCAATTTGAACTGAGGATGAACGGGAAGACGGGGAACCAATGAGAGACTAGCTCTAGGTGTTGGGACAGGCACAGGTCACTCTATTTTCCCATCAGGAAGAAGAATTAACCACAGGCTCAGTCTGCCGCCCGGAAGCAGAATAGGGCCTAAAGCAATCCTGCGCTTTTGCGGCCAGCTCCCAAGAGAGCGAGTTGAAAAATGGAGCTCAGGGGCACTGCAATTCACAAACCTGCAGACTTATAAATGATAACTCTCGTCTACAAATATATTGAGGGAAGGCAACAAAGAGGATTTGAAAGCAAGGCAGAATTGCAGGAAACAGATTACAGGAGGCAGATTCGAATCGCCTTTAAAGCACAAGAAAAGCGGCAAAACCTCGACAATGATGCCCTTGGCCAAAAAGGGCGTATGCGTTTTTTGATGAATATATTCAGGAAAAAACGCATACGCCCTTTTTGGCCAACCAAGCAACCTGGAAAGGCAAATCAGCGCTACACAGAAGTCTCGCTTCCCATCGGTCAAAAGGGCCATGCTGAATAAAGGGTCAAAACCAGAAATGCAGGACAGGCCACGGAGAAACGGGAGCCTTGCTACGCTGATGGGCGGGATGTAAATTGCCAACAGCCACTCTGGAGAAGTGTACGGTGTGTCCTGAAACATTTACAAAACTCAGCTTAGAGAGCATAGGGCACTTCCACTCATGGGCGTATAAATTGGGAAAACTAAAAATCAGCAAGACACAAGCACCCCAAAGTTTAGGGCTGCTCTGTTGACAAGAACCTCCACTTCGTTACACCTTAAATATCCCAGGAAAGAGAAAAATGGATAAAGAAGTTGTGGTCCTTATGTACAATGGAATATCACTCAGCCATGAAATCAAGGTCATAAGGCTAGTAGCAGCATGATGAGTGGATTTAGGTACGACGATTCTAAGTGCAATAAGTCACACAGAAAAAGACACTTATCATAAGATATCACTTATAGAGGGAATGTAAAAACCGCTACCCTTGAACTGAATTACAAAACAGAACAGAGTCACACGGTTAGAAAACACACTATAGCTGCTTAACGGGAAAGGTGAGGTGGGGTGATGCATAAAACAAGGGTTTCAAAAGAGCTCAGATACCGTTCCATAAACCCAATACGTAATTGACAAGACCTACTCCTTGCTCAGGGAACTGGACTCAACACCCCCTATTCACCGCCCAAGAATATATCTGACTAGTAAGAATCTTAAAACCTATGTATTGATATCTCTCTGTAAGTGAGTCAAGTTGGTGTAAAGCTGCATAAACACAGCAGTGAAAAGCAGCTAAACCCCATTATAAAACTCAATTAATTTTAAAAACCCGTGAAACAAAGACAGTGAAAGAGAGAGAAATTCTTACAAAATTCGTTCAGGGGCTGTGATGCCACCTGGATTGACCATATCTAGACCTGCAGCTGATTGAGACATAAGGGTGGACACTCTTGGGGCTGAGAGGTTTGGTGAGGTTGGGTGAGCAAACGCAGACACTTTAAAGTAATACTGCGTGGTACCCATCCCATGGGTCCCAAATCTCCAGGTTCAAGGGCATCTTCCTACATCGAAAACATGCATGAGAAACCCAGAAGACGGTCCACCGAGTGATCGGGAAAGGTTTCTAAAACGCACCTCATTTCTCCTCTCCTTGTGCTCGGGTTCGCCATTCCAGCCACTTTACTAGCAATCTCCCTCCTTGGAGAATCAGCACCTTTAACCTCCTGTTCCATACAGGTGGCAATTTGAACTGAGGATGAACGGGAAGACGGGGAACCAATGAGAGACTAGCTCTAGGTGTTGGGACAGGCACAGGTCACTCTATTTTCCCATCAGGAAGAAGAATTAACCACAGGCTCAGTCTGCCGCCCGGAAGCAGAATAGGGCCTAAAGCAATCCTGCACTTTTGCGGCCAGCTCCCAAGAGAGCGAGTTGAAAAATGGAGCTCAGGGGCACTGCAATTCACAAACCTGCAGACTTATAAATGATAACTCTCGTCTACAAATATATTGAGGGAAGGCAACAAAGAGGATTTGAAAGCAAGGCAGAATTGCAGGAAACTGATTTCAGGAGGCAGATTTGAATCGCCTTTAAAGCACAGGAAAAGCGGCAAAACCTCGACAATGATGCCCTTGGCCAAAAAGGGCGTATGCGTTTTTTCCTGAATATAATCAGGAAAAAACGCATACGCCCTTTTTGGCCAACCAAGCAACCTGGAAAGGCAAATCAGCGCTACACAGAAGTCTCGCTTCCCATCGGTCAAAAGGGCCATGCTGAATAAAGTGTCAAAACCAGAAATGCAGGACAGGCCACGGAGAAACGGGAGCCTTGCTACGCTGATGGGCGGGATGTAAATTGCCAACAGCCACTCTGGAGAAGTGTACGGTGTGTCCTGAAACATTTACAAAACTCAGCTTAGAGAGCATAGGGCACTTCCACTCATGGGCGTATAAATTGGGAAAACTAAAAATCAGCAAGACACAAGCACCCCAAAGTTTAGGGCTGCTCTGTTGACAAGAACCTCCACTTCGTTACACCTTAAATATCCCAGGAAAGAGAAAAATGGATAAAGAAGTTGTGGTCCTTATGTACAATGGAATATCACTCAGCCATGAAATCAACGTCATAAGGCTAGTAGCAGCATGATGAGTGGATTTAGGTACGACGATTCTAAGTGCAATAAGTCACACAGAAAAAGACACTTATCATAAGATATCACTTATAGAGGGAATGTAAAAACCGCTACCCTTGAACTGAATTACAAAACAGAACAGAGTCACACGGTTAGAAAACACACTATGGCTGCTTAACGGGAAAGGTGAGGTGGGGTGATGCATAAAACAAGGGTTTCAAAAGAGCTCAGATACCGTTCCATAAACCCAATACGTAATTGACAAGACCTACTCCTTGCTCAGGGAACTGGACTCAACACCCCCTATTCACCGCCCAAGAATATATCTGACTAGTAAGAATCTTAAAACCTATGTATTGATATCTCTCTGTAAGTGAGTCAAGTGGGTGTAAAGCTGCATAAACACAGCAGTGAAAAGCAGCTAAACCCCATTATAAAACTCAATTAATTTTAAAAACCCGTGAAACAAAGACAGTGAAAGGGAGAGAAATTCTTACAAAATTCGTTCAGGCGCTGTGATGCCACCTGGATTGACCATATCTAGAACCGCAGCTGATTGATACATAAGGGTGGACACTCTTGGGGCTGAGGGGTTTGGAGAGGTTCGGTGAGCAAACGCAGACGCTTTAAAGTAATACTGCGTGGTACCCATCCCATGGGTCCCAAATCTCCAGGTTCAAGGGCATCTTCCTACATCGAAAACATGCATGAGAAACCCAGAAGATGGTCCACCGAGTGATCGGGAAAGGTTTCTAAAACGCACCTCATTTCTCATCTCCTTGTGCTCGGGTTCGCCATTCCAGCCGCTTTACTAGCAATCTGCCTCCTTGGAGAATCAGCACCTTTAACCTCCTGTTCCATACAGTTGGCAATTTGAACTGAGGATGAACGGGAAGACGGGGAACCAATGAGAGACTAGCTCTAGGTGTTGGGACAGGCACAGGTCACTCTATTTTCCCATCAGGATGAAGAATTAACCACAGGCTCAGTCTGCCGCCCGGAAGCAGAATAGGGCCTAAAGCAATCCTGCGCTTTTGCGGCCAGCTCCCAAGAGAGCGAGTTGAAAAATGGAGCTCAGGGGCACTGCAATTCACAAACCTGCAGACTTATAAATGATAACTCTCGTCTACAAATATATTGAGGGAAGGCAACAAAGAGGATTTGAAAGCAAGGCAGAATTGCAGGAAACAGATTTCAGGAGGCAGATTCGAATCGCCTTTAAAGCACAGGAAAAGCGGCAAAACCTCGACAATGATACCCTTGGCCAAAATGGGCGTATGCGTTTTTTCCTGAATATATTCAGGAAAAAACGCATACGCCCTTTTTGGCCAACCAAGCAACCTGGAAAGGCAAATCAGCGCTACACAGAAGTCTCGCTTCCCATCGGTCAAAAGGGCCATGCTGAATAAAGTGTCAAAACCAGAAATGCAGGACAGGCCACGGAGAAACGGGAGCCTTGCTACGCTGATGGGCGGGATGTAAATTGCCAACAGCCACTCTGGAGAAGTGTACGGTGTGTCCTGAAACATTTACAAAACTCAGCTTAGAGAGCATAGGGCACTTCCACTCATGGGCGTATAAATTGGGAAAACTAAAAATCAGCAAGACACAAGCACCCCAAAGTTTAGGGCTGCTCTGTTGACAAGAACCTCCACTTCGTTACACCTTAAATATCCCAGGATAGAGAAAAATGGATAAAGAAGTTGTGGTCCTTATGTACAATGGAATATCACTCAGCCATGAAATCAACGTCATAAGGCTAGTAGCAGCATGATGAGTGGATTTAGGTACGACGATTCTAAGTCAAATAAGTCACACAGAAGAAGACACTTATCATAAGATATCACTTCTAGAGGGAATGTAAAAACCGCTACCCTTGAACTGAATTACAAAACAGAACAGAGTCACACGGTTAGAAAACACACTATGGCTGCCTAACGGGAAAGGTGAGGTGGGGTGATGCATAAAACAAGGGTTTCAAATTAGCTCAGATACCGTTCCATAAACCCAATACGTAATTGACAAGACCTACTCCTTGCTCAGGGAACTGGACTCAACACCCCCTATTCACCGCCCAAGAATATATCTGACTAGTAAGAATCTTAAAACCTATGTATTGATATCTGTCTGTAAGTGAGTCAAGTGGGTGTAAAGCTGCATAAACACAGCAGTGAAAAGCAGCTAAACCCCATTATAAAACTCAATTAATTTTAAAAACCCGTGAAACAAACACAGTGAAAGGGAGGGAAATTCTTACAAAATTCGTTAAGGGGCTGTGATGCCACCTGGATTGACCATATCTAGACCCGCAGCTGATTGAGACATAAGGGTGGACACTCTTGGGGCTGAGGGGTTTTGTGAGGTTGGGTGAGCAAACGCAGACGCTTTAAAGTAATACTGCGTGGTACCCATCCCATGGGTCCCATATCTCCAGGTTCAAGGGCATCTTCCTACATCGAAAACATGCATGAGAAACCCAGAAGACGGTCCACCGAGTGATCGGGAAAGGTTTCTAAAACGCACCTCATTTCTCATCTCCTTGTGCTCGGGTTCGCCATTCCAGCCGCTTTACTAGCAATCTCCCTCCTTGGAGAATCAGCACCTTTAACCTCCTGTTCCATACAGGTGGCAATTTGAACTGAGGATGAACGGGAAGACGGGGAACCAATGAGAGACTAGCTCTAGGTGTTGGGACAGGCACAGGTCACTCTATTTTCCCATCAGGAAGAAGAATTAACCACAGGCTCAGTCTGCCGCCCGGAAGCAGAATAGGGCCTAAAGCAATCCTGCGCTTTTGCGGCCAGCTCCCAAGAGAGCGAGTTGAAAAATGGAGCTCAGGGCCACTGCAATTCACAAACCTGCAGACTTATAAATGATAACTCTCGTCTACAAATGTATTGAGGGAAGGCAACAAAGAGGATTTGAAAGCAAGGCAGAATTGCAGGAAACAGATTACAGGAGGCGGATTCGAATCGCCTTTAAAGCACAAGAAAAGCGGCAAAACCTCGACAATGATGCCCTTGGCCAAAAAGGGCGTATGCGTTTTTTGATGAATATATTCAGGAAAAAACGCATACGCCCTTTTTGGCCAACCAAGCAACCTGGAAAGGCAAATCATCGCTACACAGAAGTCTCGCTTCCCATCGGTCAAAAGGGCCATGCTGAATAAAGGGTCAAAACCAGAAATGCAGGACAGGCCACGGAGAAACGGGAGCCTTGCTACGCTGATGGGCGGGATGTAAATTGCCAACAGCCACTCTGGAGAAGTGTACGGTGTGTCCTGAAATATTTACAAAACTCAGCTTAGAGAGCATAGGGCACTTCCACTCATGGGCGTATAAATTGGGAAAACTAAAAATCAGCAAGACACAAGCACCCCAAAGTTTAGGGCTGCTCTGTTGACAAGAACCTCCACTTCGTTACACCTTAAATATCCCAGGAAAGAGAAAAATGGATAAAGAAGTTGTGGTCCTTATGTACAATGGAATATCACTCAGCCATGAAATCAACGTCATAAGGCTAGTAGCAGCATGATGAGTGGATTTAGGTACGACGATTCTAAGTGCAATAAGTCACACAGAAAAAGACACTTATCATAAGATATCACTTATAGAGGGAATGTAAAAACCGCTACCCTTGAACTGAATTACAAAACAGAACAGAGTCACACGGTTAGAAAACACACTACGGCTGCCTAACGGGAAAGGTGAGGTGGGGTGATGCATAAAACAAGGGTTTCAAATTAGCTCAGATACCGTTCCATAAACCCAATATGTAATAGAGAAGACCTACTCCTTGCTCAGGGAACTGGACTCAACACCCCCTATTCACCGCCCAAGAATATATCTGACTAGTAAGAATCTTAAAACCTATGTATTGATATCTCTCTGTAAGTGAGTCAAGTGGGTGTAAAGCTGCATAAACACAGCAGTGAAAAGCAGCTAAACCCCATTATAAAACTCAATTAATTTTAAAAACCCGTGAAACAAAGACAGTGAAAGAGAGAGAAATTCTTACAAAATTCGTTCAGGGGCTGTGATGCCACCTGGATTGACCATATCTAGACCCGCAGCTGATTGAGACATAAGGGTGGACACTCGTGGGGCTAAGGGGTTTGGTGAGGTTCGGTGAGCAAACGCAGACGCTTTAAAGTAATACTGCGTGGTACCCATCCAATTTGTCCCAAATCTCCAGGTTCAAGGGCATCTTCCTACATCGAAAACATGCATGAGAAACCCAGAAGATGGTCCACCGAGTGATCGGGAAAGGTTTCTAAAACGCACCTCATTTCTCATCTCCTTGTGCTCGGGTTCGCCATTCCAGCCGCTTTACTAGCAATCTCCCTCCTTGGAGAATCAGCACCTTTAACCTCCTGTTCCATACAGGTGGCAATTTGAACTGAGGATGAACGGGAAGACGGGGAACCAATGAGAGACTAGCTCTAGGTGTTGGGACAGGCACAGGTCACTCTATTTTCCCATCAGGAAGAAGAATTAACCACAGGCTCATTCTGCCGCCCGGAAGCAGAATAGGGCCTAAAGCAATCCTGCGCTTTTGCGGCCAGCTCCCAAGAGAGCGAGTTGAAAAATGGAGCTCAGGGGCACTGCAATTCACAAACCTGCAGACTTATAAATGATAACTCTCGTCTACAAATATATTGAGGGAAGGCAACAAAGAGGATTTGAAAGCAAGGCAGAATTGCAGGAAACAGATTTCAGGAGGCAGATTCGAATCGCCTTTAAAGCACAGGAAAAGCGGCAAAACCTCGACAATGATGCCCTTGGCCAAAAAGGGCGTATGCGTTTTTTGATGAATATATTCAGGAAAAAACGCATACGCCCTTTTTGGCCAACCAAGCAACCTGGAAAGGCAAATCAGCGCTACACAGAAGTCTCGCTTCCCATCGGTCAAAAGGGCCATGCTGAATAAAGGGTCAAAACCAGACATGCAGGACAGGCCACGGAGAAACGGGAGCCTTGCTACGCTGATGGGCGGGATGTAAATTGCCAACAGCCACTCTGGAGAAGTGTACGGTGTGTCCTGAAACATTTACAAAACTCAGCTTAGAGAGCATAAGGCACTTCCACTCATGGGCGTATAAATTGGGAAAACTAAAAATCAGCAAGACACAAGCACCCCAAAGTTTAGGGCTGCTCTGTTGACAAGAACCTCCACTTCGTTACACCTTAAATATCCCAGGAAAGAGAAAAATGGATAAAGAAGTTGTGGTCCTTATGTACAATGGAATATCACTCAGCCATGAAATCAACGTCATAAGGCTAGTAGCAGCATGATGAGTGGATTTAGGTACGACGATTCTAAGTGAAATAAGTCACACAGAAAAAGACATTTATCATAAGATATCACTTATAGAGGGAATGTAAAAACCGCTAACCTTGAAATGAATTACAAAACAGAACAGAGTCACACGGTTAGAAAACACACTATGGCTGCCTAACGGGGAAGGTGAGGTGGGGTGATGCATAAAACAAGGGTTTCAAATTAGCTCAGATACCGTTCCATAAACCCAATATATAATAGAGAAGACCTACTCCTTGCTCAGGGAACTGGACTCAACACCCCCTATTCACCGCCCAAGAATATATCTGACTAGTAAGAATCTTAAAACCTATGTATTGATATCTCTCTGTAAGTGAGTCAAGTGGGTGTAAAGCTGCATAAACACAGCAGTGAAAAGCAGCTAAACCCCATTATAAAACTCAATTAATTTTAAAAACCCGTGAAACAAAGACAGTGAAAGAGAGAGAAATTCTTACAAAATTCGTTCAGGGGCTGTGATGCCACCTGGATTGACCATATCTAGACCTGCAGCTGATTGAGACATAAGGGTGGACACTCTTGGGGCTGAGAGGTTTGGTGAGGTTGGGTGAGCAAACGCAGACGCTTTAAAGTAATACTGCGTGGTACCCATCCCATGGGTCCCAAATCTCCAGGTTCAAGGGCATCTTCCTACATCGAAAACATGCATGAGAAACCCAGAAGATGGTCCACCGAGTGATCGGGAAAGGTTTCTAAAACGCACCTCATTTCTCATCTCCTTGTGCTCGGGTTCGCCATTCCAGCCACTTTACTAGCAATCTCCCTCCTTGGAGAATCAGCACCTTTAACCTCCTGTTCCATACAGGTGGCAATTTGAACTGAGGATGAACGGGAAGACGGGGAACCAATGAGAGACTAGCTCTAGGTGTTGGGACAGGCACAGGTCACTCTATTTTCCCATCAGGAAGAAGAATTAACCACAGGCTCAGTCTGCCTCCCGGAAGCAAAATAGGGCCTAAAGCAATCCTGCGCTTTTGCGGCCAGCTCCCAAGAGAGCGAGTTGAAAAATGGAGCTCAGGGGCACTGCAATTCACAAACCTGCAGACTTATAAATGATAACTCTCGTCTACAAATATATTGAGGGAAGGCAACAAAGAGGATTTGAAAGCAAGGCAGAATTGCAGGAAACAGATTACAGGAGGCAGATTCAATCGCCTTTAAAGCACAAGAAAAGCGGCAAAACCTCGACAATGATGCCCTTGGCCAAAAAGGGCGTATGCGTTTTTTGATGAATATATTCAGGTAAAAACGCATACGCCCTTTTTGGCCAACCAAGCAACCTGGAAAGGCAAATCAGCGCTACACAGAAGTCTCGCTTCCCATCGGTCAAAAGGGCCATGCTGAATAAAGTGTCAAAACCAGAAATGCAGGACAGGCCACGGAGAAACGGGAGCCTTGCTACGCTGATGGGCGGGATGTAAATTGCCAACAGCCACTCTGGAGAAGTGTACGGTGTGTCCTGAAACATTTACAAAACTCAGCTTAGAGAGCATAGGGCACTTCCACTCAGGGGCGTATAAATTGGGAAAACTAAAAATCAGCAAGACACAAGCACCCCAAAGTTTAGGGCTGCTCTGTTGACAAGAACCTCCACTTCGTTACACCTTAAATATCCCAGGAAAGAGAAAAATGGATAAAGAAGTTGTGGTCCTTATGTACAATGGAATATCACTCAGCCATGAAATCAACGTCATAAGGCTAGTAGCAGCATGATGAGTGGATTTAGGTACGACGATTCTAAGGGCAATAAGTCACACAGAAAAAGACACTTATCATAAGATATCACTTATAGAGGGAATGTAAAAACCGCTACCCTTGAACTGAATTACAAAACAGAACAGAGTCACACGGTTAGAAAACACACTACGGCTGCCTAACGGGAAAGGTGAGGTGGGGTGATGCATAAAACAAGGGTTTCAAATTAGCTCAGA
Organism: Eschrichtius robustus; assembly: GCF_028021215.1. Classification (NCBI taxonomy): domain Eukaryota; kingdom Metazoa; phylum Chordata; class Mammalia; order Artiodactyla; family Eschrichtiidae; genus Eschrichtius; species Eschrichtius robustus. The sequence goes on along the minus strand of NC_090830.1, from coordinate 57,451,756 downwards.
TACCGTTCCATAAACCCAATATGTAATAGAGAAGACCTACTCCTTGCTCAGGGAACTGGACTCAACACCCCCTATTCTCCGGCCAAGAATATATCTGACTAGTAAGAATCTTAAAACCTATGTATTGATATCTCTCTGTAAGTGAGTCAAGTGGGTGTAAAGCTGCATAAACACAGCAGTGAAAAGCAGCTAAACCCCATTATAAAACTCAATTAATTTTAAAAACCCGTGAAACAAAGACAGTGAAAGAGAGAGAAATTCTTACAAAATTCGTTCAGGGGCTGTGATGCCACCTGGATTGACCATATCTAGACCCGCAGCTGATTGAGACATAAGGGTGGACACTCGTGGGGCTAAGGGGTTTGGTGAGGTTCGGTGAGCAAACGCAGACGCTTTAAAGTAATACTGCGTGGTACCCATCCAATGGGTCCCAAATCTCCAGGTTCAAGGGCATCTTCCTACATCGAAAACATGCATGAGAAACCCAGAAGATGGTCCACCGAGTGATCGGGAAAGGTTTCTAAAACGCACCTCATTTCTCATCTCCTTGTGCTCGGGTTCGCCATTCCAGCCGCTTTACTAGCAATCTCCCTCCTTGGAGAATCAGCACCTTTAACCTCCTGTTCCATACAGGTGGCAATTTGAACTGAGGATGAACCGGAAGACCGGGAACCAATGAGAGACTAGCTCTAGGTGTTGGGACAGGCACAGGTCACTCTATTTTCCCATCAGGAAGAAGAATTAACCACAGGCTCATTCTGCCGCCCTGAAGCAGAATAGGGCCTAAAGCAATCCTGCGCTTTTGCGGCCAGCTCCCAAGAGAGCGAGTTGAAAAATGGAGCTCAGGGGCACTGCAATTCACAAACCTGCAGACTTATAAATGATAACTCTCGTCTACAAATATATTGAGGGAAGGCAACAAAGAGGATTTGAAAGCAAGGCAGAATTGCAGGAAACAGATTACAGGAGGCAGATTCGAATCGCCTTTAAAGCACAAGAAAAGCGGCAAAACCTCGACAATGATGCCCTTGGCCAAAAAGGGCGTATGCGTTTTTTGATGAATATATTCAGGAAAAAATGCATACGCCCTTTTTGGCCAACCAAGCAACCTGGAAAGGCAAATCAGCGCTACACAGAAGTCTCGCTTCCCATCGGTCAAAAGGGCCATGCTGAATAAAGGGTCAAAACCAGAAATGCAGGACAGGCCACCGAGAAACGGGAGCCTTGCTACGCTGATGGGCGGGATATAAATTGCCAACAGCCACTCTGGAGAAGTGTACGGTGTGTCCTGAAACATTTACAAAACTCAGCTTAGAGAGCATAGGGCACTTCCACTCATGGGCGTATAAATTGGGAAAACTAAAAATCAGCAAGACACAAGCACCCCAAAGTTTAGGGCTGCTCTGTTGACAAGAACCTCCACTTCGTTACACCTTAAATATCCCAGGAAATTGAAAAATGGATAAAGAAGTTGTGGTCCTTATGTACAATGGAATATCACTCAGCCATGAAATCAACGTCATAAGGCTAGTAGCAGCATGATGAGTGGATTTAGGTACGACGATTCTAAGTGCAATAAGTCACACAGAAAAAGACACTTATCATAAGATATCACTTATAGAGGGAATGTAAAAACCGCTACCCTTGAACTGAATTACAAAACAGAACAGAGTCACACGGTTAGAAAACACACTACGGCTGCCTAACGGGAAAGGTGAGGTGGGGTGATGCATAAAACAAGGGTTTCAAATTAGCTCAGATACCGTTCCATAAACCCAATATGTAATAGAGAAGACCTACTCCTTGCTCAGGGAACTGGACTCAACACCCCCTATTCACCGCCCAAGAATATATCTGACTAGTAAGAATCTTAAAACCTATGTATTGATATCTCTCTGTAAGTGAGTCAAGTGGGTGTAAAGCTGCATAAACACAGCAGTGAAAAGCAGCTAAACCCCATTATAAAACTCAATTAATTTTAAAAACCCGTGAAACAAAGACAGTGAAAGAGAGAGAAATTCTTACAAAATTCGTTCAGGGGCTGTGATGCCACCTGGATTGACCATATCTAGACCCGCAGCTGATTGAGACATAAGGGTGGACACTCGTGGGGCTAAGGGGTTTGGTGAGGTTCGGTGAGCAAACGCAGACGCTTTAAAGTAATACTGCGTGGTACCCATCCAATTTGTCCCAAATCTCCAGGTTCAAGGGCATCTTCCTACATCGAAAACATGCATGAGAAACCCAGAAGATGGTCCACCGAGTGATCGGGAAAGGTTTCTAAAACGCACCTCATTTCTCAACTCCTTGTGCTCGGGTTCGCCATTCCAGCCGCTTTACTAGCAATCTCCCTCCTTGGAGAATCAGCACCTTTAACCTCCTGTTCCATACAGGTGGCAATTTGAACTGAGGATGAACGGGAAGACGGGGAACCAATGAGAGACTAGCTCTAGGTGTTGGGACAGGCACAGGTCACTCTATTTTCCCATCAGGAAGAAGAATTAACCACAGGCTCATTCTGCCGCCCGGAAGCAGAATAGGGCCTAAAGCAATCCTGCGCTTTTGCGGCCAGCTCCCAAGAGAGCGAGTTGAAAAATGGAGCTCAGGGGCACTGCAATTCACAAACCTGCAGACTTATAAATGATAACTCTCGTCTACAAATATATTGAGGGAAGGCAACAAAGAGGATTTGAAAGCAAGGCAGAATTGCAGGAAACAGATTTCAGGAGGCAGATTCGAATCGCCTTTAAAGCACAGGAAAAGCGGCAAAACCTCGACAATGATGCCCTTGGCCAAAAAGGGCGTATGCGTTTTTTGATGAATATATTCAGGAAAAAACGCATACGCCCTTTTTGGCCAACCAAGCAACCTGGAAAGGCAAATCAGCGCTACACAGAAGTCTCGCTTCCCATCGGTCAAAAGGGCCATGCTGAATAAAGGGTCAAAACCAGACATGCAGGACAGGCCACGGAGAAACGGGAGCCTTGCTACGCTGATGGGCGGGATGTAAATTGCCAACAGCCACTCTGGAGAAGTGTACGGTGTGTCCTGAAACATTTACAAAACTCAGCTTAGAGAGCATAAGGCACTTCCACTCATGGGCGTATAAATTGGGAAAACTAAAAATCAGCAAGACACAAGCACCCCAAAGTTTAGGGCTGCTCTGTTGACAAGAACCTCCACTTCGTTACACCTTAAATATCCCAGGAAAGAGAAAAATGGATAAAGAAGTTGTGGTCCTTATGTACAATGGAATATCACTCAGCCATGAAATCAACGTCATAAGGCTAGTAGCAGCATGATGAGTGGATTTAGGTACGACGATTCTAAGTGAAATAAGTCACACAGAAAAAGACATTTATCATAAGATATCACTTATAGAGGGAATGTAAAAACCGCTAACCTTGAAATGAATTACAAAACAGAACAGAGTCACACGGTTAGAAAACACACTATGGCTGCCTAACGGGGAAGGTGAGGTGGGGTGATGCATAAAACAAGGGTTTCAAATTAGCTCAGATACCGTTCCATAAACCCAATATATAATAGAGAAGACCTACTCCTTGCTCAGGGAACTGGACTCAACACCCCCTATTCACCGCCCAAGAATATATCTGACTAGTAAGAATCTTAAAACCTATGTATTGATATCTCTCTGTAAGTGAGTCAAGTGGGTGTAAAGCTGCATAAACACAGCAGTGAAAAGCAGCTAAACCCCATTATAAAACTCAATTAATTTTAAAAACCCGTGAAACAAAGACAGTGAAAGAGAGAGAAATTCTTACAAAATTCGTTCAGGGGCTGTGATGCCACCTGGATTGACCATATCTAGACCTGCAGCTGATTGAGACATAAGGGTGGACACTCTTGGGGCTGAGAGGTTTGGTGAGGTTGGGTGAGCAAACACAGACGCTTTAAAGTAATACTGCGTGGTACCCATCCCATGGGTCCCAAATCTCCAGGTTCAAGGGCATCTTCCTACATCGAAAACATGCATGAGAAACCCAGAAGATGGTCCACCGAGTGATCGGGAAAGGTTTCTAAAACGCACCTCATTTCTCATCTCCTTGTGCTCGGGTTCGCCATTCCAGCCACTTTACTAGCAATCTCCCTCCTTGGAGAATCAGCACCTTTAACCTCCTGTTCCATACAGGTGGCAATTTGAACTGAGGATGAACGGGAAGACGGGGAACCAATGAGAGACTAGCTCTAGGTGTTGGGACAGGCACAGGTCACTCTATTTTCCCATCAGGAAGAAGAATTAACCACAGGCTCAGTCTGCCTCCCGGAAGCAAAATAGGGCCTAAAGCAATCCTGCGCTTTTGCGGCCAGCTCCCAAGAGAGCGAGTAGAAAAATGGAGCTCAGGGGCACTGCAATTCACAAACCTGCAGACTTATAAATGATAACTCTCGTCTACAAATATATTGAGGGAAGGCAACAAAGAGGATTTGAAAGCAAGGCAGAATTGCAGGAAACAGATTACAGGAGGCAGATTCAATCGCCTTTAAAGCACAAGAAAAGCGGCAAAACCTCGACAATGATGCCCTTGGCCAAAAAGGGCGTATGCGTTTTTTGATGAATATATTCAGGTAAAAACGCATACGCCCTTTTTGGCCAACCAAGCAACCTGGAAAGGCAAATCAGCGCTACACAGAAGTCTCGCTTCCCATCGGTCAAAAGGGCCATGCTGAATAAAGTGTCAAAACCAGAAATGCAGGACAGGCCACGGAGAAACGGGAGCCTTGCTACGCTGATGGGCGGGATGTAAATTGCCAACAGCCACTCTGGAGAAGTGTACGGTGTGTCCTGAAACATTTACAAAACTCAGCTTAGAGAGCATAGGGCACTTCCACTCAGGGGCGTATAAATTGGGAAAACTAAAAATCAGCAAGACACAAGCACCCCAAAGTTTAGGGCTGCTCTGTTGACAAGAACCTCCACTTCGTTACACCTTAAATATCCCAGGAAAGAGAAAAATGGATAAAGAAGTTGTGGTCCTTATGTACAATGGAATATCACTCAGCCATGAAATCAACGTCATAAGGCTAGTAGCAGCATGATGAGTGGATTTAGGTACGACGATTCTAAGGGCAATAAGTCACACAGAAAAAGACACTTATCATAAGATATCACTTATAGAGGGAATGTAAAAACCGCTACCCTTGAACTGAATTACAAAACAGAACAGAGTCACACGGTTAGAAAACACACTACGGCTGCCTAACGGGAAAGGTGAGGTGGGGTGATGCATAAAACAAGGGTTTCAAATTAGCTCAGATACCGTTCCATAAACCCAATATGTAATAGAGAAGACCTACTCCTTGCTCAGGGAACTGGACTCAACACCCCCTATTCTCCGGCCAAGAATATATCTGACTAGTAAGAATCTTAAAACCTATGTATTGATATCTCTCTGTAAGTGAGTCAAGTGGGTGTAAAGCTGCATAAACACAGCAGTGAAAAGCAGCTAAACCCCATTATAAAACTCAATTAATTTTAAAAACCCGTGAAACAAAGACAGTGAAAGAGAGAGAAATTCTTACAAAATTCGTTCAGGGGCTGTGATGCCACCTGGATTGACCATATCTAGACCCGCAGCTGATTGAGACATAAGGGTGGACACTCGTGGGGCTAAGGGGTTTGGTGAGGTTCGGTGAGCAAACGCAGACGCTTTAAAGTAATACTGCGTGGTACCCATCCAATGGGTCCCAAATCTCCAGGTTCAAGGGCATCTTCCTACATCGAAAACATGCATGAGAAACCCAGAAGATGGTCCACCGAGTGATCGGGAAAGGTTTCTAAAACGCACCTCATTTCTCATCTCCTTGTGCTCGGGTTCGCCATTCCAGCCGCTTTACTAGCAATCTCCCTCCTTGGAGAATCAGCACCTTTAACCTCCTGTTCCATACAGGTGGCAATTTGAACTGAGGATGAACCGGAAGACGGGGAACCAATGAGAGACTAGCTCTAGGTGTTGGGACAGGCACAGGTCACTCTATTTTCCCATCAGGAAGAAGAATTAACCACAGGCTCATTCTGCCGCCCTGAAGCAGAATAGGGCCTAAAGCAATCCTGCGCTTTTGCGGCCAGCTCCCAAGAGAGCGAGTTGAAAAATGGAGCTCAGGGGCACTGCAATTCACAAACCTGCAGACTTATAAATGATAACTCTCGTCTACAAATATATTGAGGGAAGGCAACAAAGAGGATTTGAAAGCAAGGCAGAATTGCAGGAAACAGATTACAGGAGGCAGATTCGAATCGCCTTTAAAGCACAAGAAAAGCGGCAAAACCTCGACAATGATGCCCTTGGCCAAAAAGGGCGTATGCGTTTTTTGATGAATATATTCAGGAAAAAATGCATACGCCCTTTTTGGCCAACCAAGCAACCTGGAAAGGCAAATCAGCGCTACACAGAAGTCTCGCTTCCCATCGGTCAAAAGGGCCATGCTGAATAAAGGGTCAAAACCAGAAATGCAGGACAGGCCACCGAGAAACGGGAGCCTTGCTACGCTGATGGGCGGGATATAAATTGCCAACAGCCACTCTGGAGAAGTGTACGGTGTGTCCTGAAACATTTACAAAACTCAGCTTAGAGAGCATAGGGCACTTCCACTCATGGGCGTATAAATTGGGAAAACTAAAAATCAGCAAGACACAAGCACCCCAAAGTTTAGGGCTGCTCTGTTGACAAGAACCTCCACTTCGTTACACCTTAAATATCCCAGGAAATTGAAAAATGGATAAAGAAGTTGTGGTCCTTATGTACAATGGAATATCACTCAGCCATGAAATCAACGTCATAAGGCTAGTAGCAGCATGATGAGTGGATTTAGGTACGACGATTCTAAGTGCAATAAGTCACACAGAAAAAGACACTTATCATAAGATATCACTTATAGAGGGAATGTAAAAACCGCTACCCTTGAACTGAATTACAAAACAGAACAGAGTCACACGGTTAGAAAACACACTACGGCTGCCTAACGGGAAAGGTGAGGTGGGGTGATGCATAAAACAAGGGTTTCAAATTAGCTCAGATACCGTTCCATAAACCCAATATGTAATAGAGAAGACCTACTCCTTGCTCAGGGAACTGGACTCAACACCCCCTATTCACCGCCCAAGAATATATCTGACTAGTAAGAATCTTAAAACCTATGTATTGATATCTCTCTGTAAGTGAGTCAAGTGGGTGTAAAGCTGCATAAACACAGCAGTGAAAAGCAGCTAAACCCCATTATAAAACTCAATTAATTTTAAAAACCCGTGAAACAAAGACAGTGAAAGAGAGAGAAATTCTTACAAAATTCGTTCAGGGGCTGTGATGCCACCTGGATTGACCATATCTAGACCCGCAGCTGATTGAGACATAAGGGTGGACACTCGTGGGGCTAAGGGGTTTGGTGAGGTTCGGTGAGCAAACGCAGACGCTTTAAAGTAATACTGCGTGGTACCCATCCAATTTGTCCCAAATCTCCAGGTTCAAGGGCATCTTCCTACATCGAAAACATGCATGAGAAACCCAGAAGATGGTCCACCGAGTGATCGGGAAAGGTTTCTAAAACGCACCTCATTTCTCAACTCCTTGTGCTCGGGTTCGCCATTCCAGCCGCTTTACTAGCAATCTCCCTCCTTGGAGAATCAGCACCTTTAACCTCCTGTTCCATACAGGTGGCAATTTGAACTGAGGATGAACGGGAAGACGGGGAACCAATGAGAGACTAGCTCTAGGTGTTGGGACAGGCACAGGTCACTCTATTTTCCCATCAGGAAGAAGAATTAACCACAGGCTCATTCTGCCGCCCGGAAGCAGAATAGGGCCTAAAGCAATCCTGCGCTTTTGCGGCCAGCTCCCAAGAGAGCGAGTTGAAAAATGGAGCTCAGGGGCACTGCAATTCACAAACCTGCAGACTTATAAATGATAACTCTCGTCTACAAATATATTGAGGGAAGGCAACAAAGAGGATTTGAAAGCAAGGCAGAATTGCAGGAAACAGATTTCAGGAGGCAGATTCGAATCGCCTTTAAAGCACAGGAAAAGCGGCAAAACCTCGACAATGATGCCCTTGGCCAAAAAGGGCGTATGCGTTTTTTGATGAATATATTCAGGAAAAAACGCATACGCCCTTTTTGGCCAACCAAGCAACCTGGAAAGGCAAATCAGCGCTACACAGAAGTCTCGCTTCCCATCGGTCAAAAGGGCCATGCTGAATAAAGGGTCAAAACCAGACATGCAGGACAGGCCACGGAGAAACGGGAGCCTTGCTACGCTGATGGGCGGGATGTAAATTGCCAACAGCCACTCTGGAGAAGTGTACGGTGTGTCCTGAAACATTTACAAAACTCAGCTTAGAGAGCATAAGGCACTTCCACTCATGGGCGTATAAATTGGGAAAACTAAAAATCAGCAAGACACAAGCACCCCAAAGTTTAGGGCTGCTCTGTTGACAAGAACCTCCACTTCGTTACACCTTAAATATCCCAGGAAAGAGAAAAATGGATAAAGAAGTTGTGGTCCTTATGTACAATGGAATATCACTCAGCCATGAAATCAACGTCATAAGGCTAGTAGCAGCATGATGAGTGGATTTAGGTACGACGATTCTAAGTGAAATAAGTCACACAGAAAAAGACATTTATCATAAGATATCACTTATAGAGGGAATGTAAAAACCGCTAACCTTGAAATGAATTACAAAACAGAACAGAGTCACACGGTTAGAAAACACACTATGGCTGCCTAACGGGGAAGGTGAGGTGGGGTGATGCATAAAACAAGGGTTTCAAATTAGCTCAGATACCGTTCCATAAACCCAATATATAATAGAGAAGACCTACTCCTTGCTCAGGGAACTGGACTCAACACCCCCTATTCACCGCCCAAGAATATATCTGACTAGTAAGAATCTTAAAACCTATGTATTGATATCTCTCTGTAAGTGAGTCAAGTGGGTGTAAAGCTGCATAAACACAGCAGTGAAAAGCAGCTAAACCCCATTATAAAACTCAATTAATTTTAAAAACCCGTGAAACAAAGACAGTGAAAGAGAGAGAAATTCTTACAAAATTCGTTCAGGGGCTGTGATGCCACCTGGATTGACCATATCTAGACCTGCAGCTGATTGAGACATAAGGGTGGACACTCTTGGGGCTGAGAGGTTTGGTGAGGTTGGGTGAGCAAACGCAGACGCTTTAAAGTAATACTGCGTGGTACCCATCCCATGGGTCCCAAATCTCCAGGTTCAAGGGCATCTTCCTACATCGAAAACATGCATGAGAAACCCAGAAGATGGTCCACCGAGTGATCGGGAAAGGTTTCTAAAACGCACCTCATTTCTCATCTCCTTGTGCTCGGGTTCGCCATTCCAGCCACTTTACTAGCAATCTCCCTCCTTGGAGAATCAGCACCTTTAACCTCCTGTTCCATACAGGTGGCAATTTGAACTGAGGATGAACGGGAAGACGGGGAACCAATGAGAGACTAGCTCTAGGTGTTGGGACAGGCACAGGTCACTCTATTTTCCCATCAGGAAGAAGAATTAACCACAGGCTCAGTCTGCCTCCCGGAAGCAAAATAGGGCCTAAAGCAATCCTGCGCTTTTGCGGCCAGCTCCCAAGAGAGCGAGTTGAAAAATGGAGCTCAGGGGCACTGCAATTCACAAACCTGCAGACTTATAAATGATAACTCTCGTCTACAAATATATTGAGGGAAGGCAACAAAGAGGATTTGAAAGCAAGGCAGAATTGCAGGAAACAGATTACAGGAGGCAGATTCAATCGCCTTTAAAGCACAGGAAAAGCGGCAAAACCTCGACAATGATGCCCTTGGCCAAAAAGGGCGTATGCGTTTTTTGATGAATATATTCAGGTAAAAACGCATACGCCCTTTTTGGCCAACCAAGCAACCTGGAAAGGCAAATCAGCGCTACACAGAAGTCTCGCTTCCCATCGGTCAAAAGGGCCATGCTGAATAAAGTGTCAAAACCAGAAATGCAGGACAGGCCACGGAGAAACGGGAGCCTTGCTACGCTGATGGGCGGGATGTAAATTGCCAACAGCCACTCTGGAGAAGTGTACGGTGTGTCCTGAAACATTTACAAAACTCAGCTTAGAGAGCATAGGGCACTTCCACTCATGGGCGTATAAATTGGGAAAACTAAAAATCAGCAAGACACAAGCACCCCAAAGTTTAGGGCTGCTCTGTTGACAAGAACCTCCACTTCGTTACACCTTAAATATCCCAGGAAAGAGAAAAATGGATAAAGAAGTTGTGGTCCTTATGTACAATGGAATATCACTCAGCCATGAAATCAACGTCATAAGGCTAGTAGCAGCATGATGAGTGGATTTAGGTACGACGATTCTAAGTGCAATAAGTCACACAGAAAAAGACACTTATCATAAGATATCACTTATAGAGGGAATGTAAAAACCGCTACCCTTGAAGTGAATTACAAAACAGAACAGAGTCACACGGTTAGAAAACACACTACGGCTGCCTAACGGGAAAGGTGAGGTGGGGTGATGCATAAAACAAGGGTTTCAAATTAGCTCAGATACCGTTCCATAAACCCAATATGTAATAGAGAAGACCTACTCCTTGCTCAGGGAACTGGACTCAACACCCCCTATTCACCGCCCAAGAATATATCTGACTAGTAAGAATCTTAAAACCTATGTATTGATATCTCTCTGTAAGTGAGTCAAGTGGGTGTAAAGCTGCATAAACACAGCAGTGAAAAGCAGCTAAACCCCATTATAAAACTCAATTAATTTTAAAAACACGTGAAACAAAGACACTGAAAGAGAGAGAAATTCTTACAAAATTCGTTCAGGGGCTGTGATGCCACCTGGATTGACCATATCTAGACCCGCAGCTGATTGAGACATAAGGGTGGACACTCGTGGGGCTAAGGGGTTTGGTGAGGTTCGGTGAGCAAACGCAGACGCTTTAAAGTAATACTCCGTGGTACCCATCCAATGGGTCCTAAATCTCCAGGTTCAAGGGCATCTTCCTACATCAAAAACATGCATGAGAAACCCAGAAGATGGTCCACCGAGTGATCGGTAAAGGTTTCTAAAACGCACCTCATTTCTCATCTCCTTGTGCTCGGGTTCGCCATTCCAGCCGCTTTACTAGCAATCTCCCTCCTTGGAGAATCAGCACCTTTAACCTCCTGTTCCATACAGGTGGCAATTTGAACTGAGGATGAACGGGAAGACGGGGAACCAATGAGAGACTAGCTCTAGGTGTTGGGACAGGCACAGGTCACTCTATTTTCCCATCAGGAAGAAGAATTAACCACAGGCTCATTCTGCCGCCCGGAAGCAGAATAGGGCCTAAAGCAATCCTGCGCTTTTGCGGCCAGCTCCCAAGAGAGCGAGTTGAAAAATGGAGCTCAGGGGCACTGCAATTCACAAACCTGCAGACTTATAAATGATAACTCTCGTCTACAAATATATTGAGGGAAGGCAACAAAGAGGATTTGAAAGCAAGGCAGAATTGCAGGAAACAGATTACAGGAGGCAGATTCGAATCGCCTTTAAAGCACAAGAAAAGCGGCAAAACCTCGACAATGATGCCCTTGGCCAAAAAGGGCGTATGCGTTTTTTGATGAATATATTCAGGACAAAACGCATACGCCCTTTTTGGCCAACCAAGCAACCTGGAAATGCAAATCAGCGCTACACAGAAGTCTCGCTTCCCATCGGTCAAAAGGGCCATGCTGAATAAAGGGTCAAAACCAGAAATGCAGGACAGGCCACCGAGAAACGGGAGCCTTGCTACGCTGATGGGCGGGATATAAATTGCCAACAGCCACTCTGGAGAAGTGTACGGTGTGTCCTGAAACATTTACAAAACTCAGCTTAGAGAGCATAGGGCACTTCCACTCATGGGCGTATAAATTGGGAAAACTAAAAATCAGCAAGACACAAGCACCCCAAAGTTTAGGGCTGCTCTGTTGACAAGAACCTCCACTTCGTTACACCTTAAATATCCCAGGAAAGAGAAAAATGGATAAAGAAGTTGTGGTCCTTATGTACAATGGAATATCACTCAGCCATGAAATCAACGTCATAAGGCTAGTAGCAGCATGATGAGTGGATTTAGGTACGACGATTCTAAGTGAAATATGTCACACAGAAAAAGACATTTATCATAAGATATCACTTATAGAGGGAATGTAAAAACCGCTACCCTTGAACTGAATTACAAAACAGAACAGAGTCACACGGTTAGAAAACACACTATGGCTGCCTAACGGGAAAGGTGAGGTGGGGTGATGCATAAAACAAGGGTTTCAAATTAGCTCAGATACCGTTCCATAAACCCAATATGTAATAGAGAAGACCTACTCCTTGCTCAGGGAACTGGACTCAACACCCCCTATTCACCGCCCAAGAATATATCTGACTAGTAAGAATCTTAAAACCTATGTATTGATATCTCTCTGTAAGTGAGTCAAGTGGGTGTAAAGCTGCATAAACACAGCAGTGAAAAGCAGCTAAACCCCATTATAAAACTCAATTAATTTTAAAAACCCGTGAAACAAAGACAGTGAAAGAGAGAGAAATTCTTACAAAATTCGTTCAGGGGCTGTGATGCCACCTGAATTGACCATATCTAGACCTGCAGCTGATTGAGACATAAGGGTGGACACTCTTGGGGCTGAGAGGTTTGGTGAGGTTGGGTGAGCAAATGCAGACGCTTTAAAGTAATACTGCGTGGTACCCATCCCATGCGTCCCAAATCTCCAGGTTCAAGGGCATCTTCCTACATCGAAAACATGCATGAGAAACCCAGAAGACGGTCCACCGAGTGATCGGGAAAGGTTTCTAAAACGCACCTCATTTCTCATCTACTTGTGCTCGGGTTCGCCATTCCAGCCGCTTTACTAGCAATCTCCCTCCTTGGAGAATCAGCACCTTTAACCTCCTGTTCCATACATGTGGCAATTTGAACGGAGGATGAACGGGAAGACGGGGAACCAATGAGAGACTAGCTCTAGGTGTTGGGACAGTCACAGGTCACTCTATTTTCCCATCAGGAAGAAGAATTAACCACAGGCTCAGTCTGCCTCCCGGAAGCAGAATAGGGCCTAAAGCAATCCTGCGCTTTTGCGGCCAGCTCCCAAGAGAGCGAGTTGAAAAATGGAGCTCAGGGGCACTGCAATTCACAAACCTGCAGACTTATAAATGATAACTCTCGTCTACAAATATATTGAGGGAAGGCAACTAAGAGGATTTGAAAGCAAGGCAGAATTGCAGGAAACAGATTTTAGGAGGCAGATTCGAATCGCCTTTAAAGCACAAGAAAAGCGGCAAAACCTCGACAATGATGCCCTTGGCCAAAAAGGGCGTATGCGTTTTTTCCTGAATATATTCAGGAAAAAACGCATACGCCCTTTTGGCCAACCAAGCAACCTGGAAAGGCAAATCAGCGCTACACAGAAGTCTCGCTTCCCATCGGTCAAAAGGGCCATGCTGAATAAAGTGTCAAAACCAGAAATGCAGGACAGGCCACGGAGAAACGGGAGCCTTGCTACGCTGATGGGCGGGATGTAAATTGCCAACAGCCACTCTGGAGAAGTGTACGGTGTGTCCTGAAACATTTACAAAACTCAGCTTAGAGAGCATAGGGCACTTCCACTCAGGGGCGTATAAATTGGGAAAACTAAAAATCAGCAAGACACAAGCACCCCAAAGTTTAGGGCTGCTCTGTTGACAAGAACCTCCACTTCGTTACACCTTAAATATCCCAGGAAAGAGAAAAATGGATAAAGAAGTTGTGGTCCTTATGTACAATGGAATATCACTCAGCCATGAAATCAACGTCATAAGGCTAGTAGCAGCATGATGAGTGGATTTAGGTACGACGATTCTAAGGGCAATAAGTCACACAGAAAAAGACACTTATCATAAGATATCACTTATAGAGGGAATGTAAAAACCGCTACCCTTGAACTGAATTACAAAACAGAACAGAGTCACACGGTTAGAAAACACACTACGGCTGCCTAACGGGAAAGGTGAGGTGGGGTGATGCATAAAACAAGGGTTTCAAATTAGCTCAGATACCGTTCCATAAACCCAATATGTAATAGAGAAGACCTACTCCTTGCTCAGGGAACTGGACTCAACACCCCCTATTCACCGCCCAAGAATATATCTGACTAGTAAGAATCTTAAAACCTATGTATTGATATCTCTCTGTAAGTGAGTCAAGTGGGTGTAAAGCTGCATAAACACAGCAGTGAAAAGCAGCTAAACCCCATTATAAAACTCAATTAATTTTAAAAACCCGTGAAACAAAGACAGTGAAAGAGAGAGAAATTCTTACAAAATTCGTTCAGGGGCTGTGATGCCACCTGGATTGACCATATCTAGACCCGCAGCTGATTGAGACATAAGGGTGGACACTCGTGGGGCTAAGGGGTTTGGTGAGGTTCGGTGAGCAAACGCAGACGCTTTAAAGTAATACTGCGTGGTACCCATCCAATGGGTCCCAAATCTCCAGGTTCAAGGGCATCTTCCTACATCGAAAACATGCATGAGAAACCCAGAAGATGGTCCACCGAGTGATCGGGAAAGGTTTCTAAAACGCACCTCATTTCTCATCTCCTTGTGCTCGGGTTCGCCATTCCAGCCGCTTTACTAGCAATCTCCCTCCTTGGAGAATCAGCACCTTTAACCTCCTGTTCCATACAGGTGGCAATTTGAACTGAGGATGAACGGGAAGACGGGGAACCAATGAGAGACTAGCTCTAGGTGTTGGGACAGGCACAGGTCACTCTATTTTCCCATCAGGAAGAAGAATTAACCACAGGCTCATTCTGCCGCCCGGAAGCAGAATAGGGCCTAAAGCAATCCTGCGCTTTTGCGGCCAGCTCCCAAGAGAGCGAGTTGAAAAATGGAGCTCAGGGGCACTGCAATTCACAAACCTGCAGACTTATAAATGATAACTCTCGTCTACAAATATATTGAGGGAAGGCAACAAAGAGGATTTGAAAGCAAGGCAGAATTGCAGGAAACAGATTACAGGAGGCAGATTCGAATCGCCTTTAAAGCACAAGAAAAGCGGCAAAACCTCGACAATGATGCCCTTGGCCAAAAAGGGCGTATGCGTTTTTTGATGAATATATTCAGGACAAAACGCATACGCCCTTTTTGGCCAACCAAGCAACCTGGAAAGGCAAATCAGCGCTACACAGAAGTCTCGCTTCCCATCGGTCAAAAGGGCCATGCTGAATAAAGGGTCAAAACCAGAAATGCAGGACAGGCCACCGAGAAACGGGAGCCTTGCTACGCTGATGGGCGGGATATAAATTGCCAACAGCCACTCTGGAGAAGTGTACGGTGTGTCCTGAAACATTTACAAAACTCAGCTTAGAGAGCATAGGGCACTTCCACTCATGGGCGTATAAATTGGGAAAACTAAAAATCAGCAAGACACAAGCACCCCAAAGTTTAGGGCTGCTCTGTTGACAAGAACCTCCACTTCGTTACACCTTAAATATCCCAGGAAAGAGAAAAATGGATAAAGAAGTTGTGGTCCTTATGTACAATGGAATATCACTCAGCCATGAAATCAACGTCATAAGGCTAGTAGCAGCATGATGAGTGGATTTAGGTACGACGATTCTAAGTGCAATAAGTCACACAGAAAAAGACACTTATCATAAGATATCACTTATAGAGGGAATGTAAAAACCGCTACCCTTGAACTGAATTACAAAACAGAACAGAGTCACACGGTTAGAAAACACACTATGGCTGCCTAACGGGAAAGGTGAGGTGGGGTGATGCATAAAACAAGGGTTTCAAAAGAGCTCAGATACCGTTCCATAAACCCAATACGTAATAGACAAGACCTACTCCTTGCTCAGGGAACTGGACTCAACACCCCCTATTCACCGCCCAAGAATATATCTGACTAGTAAGAATCTTAAAACCTATGTATTGATATCTCTCTGTAAGTGAGTCAAGTGGGTGTAAAGCTGCATAAACACAGCAGTGAAAAGCAGCTAAACCCCATTATAAAACTCAATTAATTTTAAAAACCCGTGAAACAAAGACAGTGAAAGAGAGAGAAATTCTTACAAAATTCGTTCAGGGGCTGTGATGCCACCTGAATTGACCATATCTAGACCTGCAGCTGATTGAGACATAAGGGTGGACACTCTTGGGGCTGAGAGGTTTGGTGAGGTTGGGTGAGCAAATGCAGACGCTTTAAAGTAATACTGCGTGGTACCCATCCCATGGGTCCCAAATCTCCAGGTTCAAGGGCATCTTCCTACATCGAAAACATGCATGAGAAACCCAGAAGACGGTCCAGCGAGTGATCGGGAAAGGTTTCTAAAACGCACCTCATTTCTCATCTACTTGTGCTCGGGTTCGCCATTCCAGCCGCTTTACTAGCAATCTCCCTCCTTGGAGAATCAGCACCTTTAACCTCCTGTTCCATACAGGTGGCAATTTGAACGGAGGATGAACGGGAAGACGGGGAACCAATGAGAGACTAGCTCTAGGTGTTGGGACAGGCACAGGTCACTCTATTTTCCCATCAGGAAGAAGAATTAACCACAGGCTCAGTCTGCCTCCCGGAAGCAGAATAGGGCCTAAAGCAATCCTGCGCTTTTGCGGCCAGCTCCCAAGAGAGCGAGTTGAAAAATGGAGCTCAGGGGCACTGCAATTCACAAACCTGCAGACTTATAAATGATAACTCTCGTCTACAAATATATTGAGGGAAGGCAACTAAGAGGATTTGAAAGCAAGGCAGAATTGCAGGAAACAGATTTTAGGAGGCAGATTCGAATCGCCTTTAAAGCACAAGAAAAGCGGCAAAACCTCGACAATGATGCCCTTGGCCAAAAAGGGCGTATGCGTTTTTTCCTGAATATATTCAGGAAAAAACGCATACGCCCTTTTTGGCCAACCAAGCAACCTGGAAAGGCAAATCAGCGCTACAAAGAAGTCTCGCTTCCCATCGGTCAAAAGGGCCATGCTGAATAAAGTGTCAAAACCAGAAATGCAGGACAGGCCACGGAGAAACGGGAGCCTTGCTACGCTGATGGGCGGGATGTAAATTGCCAACAGCCACTCTGGAGAAGTGTACGGTGTGTCCTGAAACATTTACAAAACTCAGCTTAGAGAGCATAGGGCACTTCCACTCATGGGCGTATAAATTGGGAAAACTAAAAATCAGCAAGACACAAGCACCCCAAAGTTTAGGGCTGCTCTGTTGACAAGAACCTCCACTTCGTTACACCTTAAATATCCCAGGAAAGAGAAAAATGGATAAAGAAGTTGTGGTCCTTATGTACAATGGAATATCACTCAGCCATGAAATCAACGTCATAAGGCTAGTAGCAGCATGATGAGTGGATTTAGGTACGACGATTCTAAGTGCAATAAGTCACACAGAAAAAGACACTTATCATAAGATATGACTTATAGAGGGAATGTAAAAACCGCTACCCTTGAACTGAATTACAAAACAGAACAGAGTCACACGGTTAGAAAACACACTACGGCTGCCTAACGGGAAAGGTGAGGTGGGGTGATGCATAAAACAAGGGTTTCAAATTAGCTCAGATACCGTTCCATAAACCCAATATGTAATAGAGAATACCTACTCCTTGCTCAGGGAACTGGACTCAACACCCCCTATTCACCGCCCAAGAATATATCTGACTAGTAAGAATCTTAAAACCTATGTATTGATATCTCTCTGTAAGTGAGTCAAGTGGGTGTAAAGCTGCATAAACACAGCAGTGAAAAGCAGCTAAACCCCATTATAAAACTCAATTAATTTTAAAAACCCGTGAAAAAAAGACAGTGAAAGAGAGAGAAATTCTTACAAAATTCGTTCAGGGGCTGTGATGCCACCTGGATTGACCATATCTAGACCTGCAGCTGATTGAGACATAAGGGTGGACACTCTTGGGGCTGAGAGGTTTGGTGAGGTTGGGTGAGCAAACGCAGACGCTTTAAAGTAATACTGCGTGGTACCCATCCCATGGGTCCCAAATCTCCAGGTTCAAGGGCATCTTCCTACATCGAAAACATGCATGAGAAACCCAGAAGATGGTCCACCGAGTGATCGGGAAAGGTTTCTAAAACGCACCTCATTTCTCATCTCCTTGTGCTCGGGTTCGCCATTCCAGCCACTTTACTAGCAATCTCCCTCCTTGGAGAATCAGCACCTTTAACCTCCTGTTCCATACAGGTGGCAATTTGAACTGAGGATGAACGGGAAGACGGGGAACCAATGAGAGACTAGCTCTAGGTGTTGGGACAGGCACAGGTCACTCTATTTTCCCATCAGGAAGAAGAATTAACCACAGGCTCAGTCTGCCTCCCGGAAGCAAAATAGGGCCTAAAGCAATCCTGCGCTTTTGCGGCCAGCTCCCAAGAGAGCGAGTTGAAAAATGGAGCTCAGGGGCACTGCAATTCACAAACCTGCAGACTTATAAATGATAACTCTCGTCTACAAATATATTGAGGGAAGGCAACAAAGAGGATTTGAAAGCAAGGCAGAATTGCAGGAAACAGATTACAGGAGGCAGATTCGAATCGCCTTTAAAGCACAAGAAAAGCGGCAAAACCTCGACAATGATGCCCTTGGCCAAAAAGGGCGTATGCGTTTTTTGATGAATATATTCAGGACAAAACGCATACGCCCTTTTTGGCCAACCAAGCAACCTGGAAATGCAAATCAGCGCTACACAGAAGTCTCGCTTCCCATCGGTCAAAAGGGCCATGCTGAATAAAGGGTCAAAACCAGAAATGCAGGACAGGCCACCGAGAAACGGGAGCCTTGCTACGCTGATGGGCGGGATATAAATTGCCAACAGCCACTCTGGAGAAGTGTACGGTGTGTCCTGAAACATTTACAAAACTCAGCTTAGAGAGCATAGGGCACTTCCACTCATGGGCGTATAAATTGGGAAAACTAAAAATCAGCAAGACACAAGCACCCCAAAGTTTAGGGCTGCTCTGTTGACAAGAACCTCCACTTCGTTACACCTTAAATATCCCAGGAAAGAGAAAAATGGATAAAGAAGTTGTGGTCCTTATGTACAATGGAATATCACTCAGCCATGAAATCAACGTCATAAGGCTAGTAGCAGCATGATGAGTGGATTTAGGTACGACGATTCTAAGTGAAATATGTCACACAGAAAAAGACATTTATCATAAGATATCACTTATAGAGGGAATGTAAAAACCGCTACCCTTGAACTGAATTACAAAACAGAACAGAGTCACACGGTTAGAAAACACACTATGGCTGCCTAACGGGAAAGGTGAGGTGGGGTGATGCATAAAACAAGGGTTTCAAATTAGCTCAGATACCGTTCCATAAACCCAATATGTAATAGAGAAGACCTACTCCTTGCTCAGGGAACTGGACTCAACACCCCCTATTCACCGCCCAAGAATATATCTGACTAGTAAGAATCTTAAAACCTATGTATTGATATCTCTCTGTAAGTGAGTCAAGTGGGTGTAAAGCTGCATAAACACAGCAGTGAAAAGCAGCTAAACCCCATTATAAAACTCAATTAATTTTAAAAACCCGTGAAACAAAGACAGTGAAAGAGAGAGAAATTCTTACAAAATTCGTTCAGGGGCTGTGATGCCACCTGAATTGACCATATCTAGACCTGCAGCTGATTGAGACATAAGGGTGGACACTCTTGGGGCTGAGAGGTTTGGTGAGGTTGGGTGAGCAAACGCAGACGCTTTAAAGTAATACTGCGTGGTACCCATCCCATGGGTCCCAAATCTCCAGGTTCAAGGGCATCTTCCTACATCGAAAACATGCATGAGAAACCCAGAAGACGGTCCACCGAGTGATCGGGAAAGGTTTCTAAAACGCACCTCATTTCTCATCTACTTGTGCTCGGGTTCGCCATTCCAGCCGCTTTACTAGCAATCTCCCTCCTTGGAGAATCAGCACCTTTAACCTCCTGTTCCATACATGTGGCAATTTGAACGGAGGATGAACGGGAAGACGGGGAACCAATGAGAGACTAGCTCTAGGTGTTGGGACAGTCACAGGTCACTCTATTTTCCCATCAGGAAGAAGAATTAACCACAGGCTCAGTCTGCCTCCCGGAAGCAGAATAGGGCCTAAAGCAATCCTGCGCTTTTGCGGCCAGCTCCCAAGAGAGCGAGTTGAAAAATGGAGCTCAGGGGCACTGCAATTCACAAACCTGCAGACTTATAAATGATAACTCTCGTCTACAAATATATTGAGGGAAGGCAACTAAGAGGATTTGAAAGCAAGGCAGAATTGCAGGAAACAGATTTTAGGAGGCAGATTCGAATCGCCTTTAAAGCACAAGAAAAGCGGCAAAACCTCGACAATGATGCCCTTGGCCAAAAAGGGCGTATGCGTTTTTTCCTGAATATATTCAGGAAAAAACGCATACGCCCTTTTGGCCAACCAAGCAACCTGGAAAGGCAAATCAGCGCTACACAGAAGTCTCGCTTCCCATCGGTCAAAAGGGCCATGCTGAATAAAGTGTCAAAACCAGAAATGCAGGACAGGCCACGGAGAAACGGGAGCCTTGCTACGCTGATGGGCGGGATGTAAATTGCCAACAGCCACTCTGGAGAAGTGTACGGTGTGTCCTGAAACATTTACAAAACTCAGCTTAGAGAGCATAGGGCACTTCCACTCAGGGGCGTATAAATTGGGAAAACTAAAAATCAGCAAGACACAAGCACCCCAAAGTTTAGGGCTGCTCTGTTGACAAGAACCTCCACTTCGTTACACCTTAAATATCCCAGGAAAGAGAAAAATGGATAAAGAAGTTGTGGTCCTTATGTACAATGGAATATCACTCAGCCATGAAATCAACGTCATAAGGCTAGTAGCAGCATGATGAGTGGATTTAGGTACGACGATTCTAAGGGCAATAAGTCACACAGAAAAAGACACTTATCATAAGATATCACTTATAGAGGGAATGTAAAAACCGCTACCCTTGAACTGAATTACAAAACAGAACAGAGTCACACGGTTAGAAAACACACTACGGCTGCCTAACGGGAAAGGTGAGGTGGGGTGATGCATAAAACAAGGGTTTCAAATTAGCTCAGATACCGTTCCATAAACCCAATATGTAATAGAGAAGACCTACTCCTTGCTCAGGGAACTGGACTCAACACCCCCTATTCACCGCCCAAGAATATATCTGACTAGTAAGAATCTTAAAACCTATGTATTGATATCTCTCTGTAAGTGAGTCAAGTGGGTGTAAAGCTGCATAAACACAGCAGTGAAAAGCAGCTAAACCCCATTATAAAACTCAATTAATTTTAAAAACCCGTGAAACAAAGACAGTGAAAGAGAGAGAAATTCTTACAAAATTCGTTCAGGGGCTGTGATGCCACCTGGATTGACCATATCTAGACCCGCAGCTGATTGAGACATAAGGGTGGACACTCGTGGGGCTAAGGGGTTTGGTGAGGTTCGGTGAGCAAACGCAGACGCTTTAAAGTAATACTGCGTGGTACCCATCCAATGGGTCCCAAATCTCCAGGTTCAAGGGCATCTTCCTACATCGAAAACATGCATGAGAAACCCAGAAGATGGTCCACCGAGTGATCGGGAAAGGTTTCTAAAACGCACCTCATTTCTCATCTCCTTGTGCTCGGGTTCGCCATTCCAGCCGCTTTACTAGCAATCTCCCTCCTTGGAGAATCAGCACCTTTAACCTCCTGTTCCATACAGGTGGCAATTTGAACTGAGGATGAACGGGAAGACGGGGAACCAATGAGAGACTAGCTCTAGGTGTTGGGACAGGCACAGGTCACTCTATTTTCCCATCAGGAAGAAGAATTAACCACAGGCTCATTCTGCCGCCCGGAAGCAGAATAGGGCCTAAAGCAATCCTGCGCTTTTGCGGCCAGCTCCCAAGAGAGCGAGTTGAAAAATGGAGCTCAGGGGCACTGCAATTCACAAACCTGCAGACTTATAAATGATAACTCTCGTCTACAAATATATTGAGGGAAGGCAACAAAGAGGATTTGAAAGCAAGGCAGAATTGCAGGAAACAGATTACAGGAGGCAGATTCGAATCGCCTTTAAAGCACAAGAAAAGCGGCAAAACCTCGACAATGATGCCCTTGGCCAAAAAGGGCGTATGCGTTTTTTGATGAATATATTCAGGACAAAACGCATACGCCCTTTTTGGCCAACCAAGCAACCTGGAAAGGCAAATCAGCGCTACACAGAAGTCTCGCTTCCCATCGGTCAAAAGGGCCATGCTGAATAAAGGGTCAAAACCAGAAATGCAGGACAGGCCACCGAGAAACGGGAGCCTTGCTACGCTGATGGGCGGGATATAAATTGCCAACAGCCACTCTGGAGAAGTGTACGGTGTGTCCTGAAACATTTACAAAACTCAGCTTAGAGAGCATAGGGCACTTCCACTCATGGGCGTATAAATTGGGAAAACTAAAAATCAGCAAGACACAAGCACCCCAAAGTTTAGGGCTGCTCTGTTGACAAGAACCTCCACTTCGTTACACCTTAAATATCCCAGGAAAGAGAAAAATGGATAAAGAAGTTGTGGTCCTTATGTACAATGGAATATCACTCAGCCATGAAATCAACGTCATAAGGCTAGTAGCAGCATGATGAGTGGATTTAGGTACGACGATTCTAAGTGCAATAAGTCACACAGAAAAAGACACTTATCATAAGATATCACTTATAGAGGGAATGTAAAAACCGCTACCCTTGAACTGAATTACAAAACAGAACAGAGTCACACGGTTAGAAAACACACTATGGCTGCCTAACGGGAAAGGTGAGGTGGGGTGATGCATAAAACAAGGGTTTCAAAAGAGCTCAGATACCGTTCCATAAACCCAATACGTAATAGACAAGACCTACTCCTTGCTCAGGGAACTGGACTCAACACCCCCTATTCACCGCCCAAGAATATATCTGACTAGTAAGAATCTTAAAACCTATGTATTGATATCTCTCTGTAAGTGAGTCAAGTGTGTGTAAAGCTGCATAAACACAGCAGTGAAAAGCAGCTAAACCCCATTATAAAACTCAATTAATTTTAAAAACCCGTGAAACAAAGACAGTGAAAGAGAGAGAAATTCTTACAAAATTCGTTCAGGGGCTGTGATGCCACCTGAATTGACCATATCTAGACCTGCAGCTGATTGAGACATAAGGGTGGACACTCTTGGGGCTGAGAGGTTTGGTGAGGTTGGGTGAGCAAATGCAGACGCTTTAAAGTAATCCTGCGTGGTACCCATCCCATGGGTCCCAAATCTCCAGGTTCAAGGGCATCTTCCTACATCGAAAACATGCATGAGAAACCCAGAAGACGGTCCATCGAGTGATCGGGAAAGGTTTCTAAAACGCACCTCATTTCTCATCTACTTGTGCTCGGGTTCGCCATTCCAGCCGCTTTACTAGCAATCTCCCTCCTTGGAGAATCAGCACCTTTAACCTCCTGTTCCATACAGGTGGCAATTTGAACGGAGGATGAACGGGAAGACGGGGAACCAATGAGAGACTAGCTCTAGGTGTTGGGACAGGCACAGGTCACTCTATTTTCCCATCAGGAAGAAGAATTAACCACAGGCTCAGTCTGCCTCCCGGAAGCAGAATAGGGCCTAAAGCAATCCTGCGCTTTTGCGGCCAGCTCCCAAGAGAGCGAGTTGAAAAATGGAGCTCAGGGGCACTGCAATTCACAAACCTGCAGACTTATAAATGATAACTCTCGTCTACAAATATATTGAGGGAAGGCAACTAAGAGGATTTGAAAGCAAGGCAGAATTGCAGGAAACAGATTTTAGGAGGCAGATTCGAATCGCCTTTAAAGCACAAGAAAAGCGGCAAAACCTCGACAATGATGCCCTTGGCCAAAAAGGGCGTATGCGTTTTTTCCTGAATATATTCAGGAAAAAACGCATACGCCCTTTTTGGCCAACCAAGCAACCTGGAAAGGCAAATCAGCGCTACACAGAAGTCTCGCTTCCCATCGGTCAAAAGGGCCATGCTGAATAAAGTGTCAAAACCAGAAATGCAGGACAGGCCACGGAAAACGGGAGCCTTGCTACGCTGATGGGCGGGATGTAAATTGCCAACAGCCACTCTGGAGAAGTGTACGGTGTGTCCTGAAACATTTACAAAACTCAGCTTAGAGAGCATAGGGCACTTCCACTCATGGGCGTATAAATTGGGAAAACTAAAAATCAGCAAGACACAAGCACCCCAAAGTTTAGGGCTGCTCTGTTGACAAGAACCTCCACTTCGTTACACCTTAAATATCCCAGGAAAGAGAAAAATGGATAAAGAAGTTGTGGTCCTTATGTACAATGGAATATCACTCAGCCATGAAATCAACGTCATAAGGCTAGTAGCAGCATGATGAGTGGATTTAGGTACGACGATTCTAAGTGCAATAAGTCACACAGAAAAAGACACTTATCATAAGATATCACTTATAGAGGGAATGTAAAAACCGCTACCCTTGAACTGAATTACAAAACAGAACAGAGTCACACGGTTAGAAAACACACTACGGCTGCCTAACGGGAAAGGTGAGGTGGGGTGATGCATAAAACAAGGGTTTCAAATTAGCTCAGATACCGTTCCATAAACCCAATATGTAATAGACAAGACCTACTCCTTGCTCAGGGAACTGGACTCAACACCCCCTATTCACCGCCCAAGAATATATGTGACTAGTAAGAATCTTAAAACCTATGTATTGATATCTCTCTGTAAGTGAGTCAAGTGGGTGTAAAGCTGCATAAACACAGCAGTGAAAAGCAGCTAAACCCCATTATAAAACTCAATTAATTTTAAAAACCCGTGAAACAAAGACAGTGAAAGAGAGAGAAATTCTTACAAAATTCGTTCAGGGGCTGTGATGCCACCTGGATTGACCATATCTAGACCTGCAGCTGATTGAGACATAAGGGTGGACACTCTTGGGGCTGAGAGGTTTGGTGAGGTTGGGTGAGCAAACGCAGACGCTTTAAAGTAATACTGCGTGGTACCCATCCCATGGGTCCCAAATCTCCAAGTTTAAGGGCATCTTCCTACATCGAAAACATGCATGAGAAACCCAGAAGATGGTCCACCGAGTGATCGGGAAAGGTTTCTAAAACGCACCTCATTTCTCATCTCCTTGTGCTCGGGTTCGCCATTCCAGCCGCTTTACTAGCAATCTCCCTCCTTGGAGAATCAGCACCTTTAACCTCCTGTTCCATACAGGTTGCAATTTGTCCTGAGGATGAACGGGAAGAGGGGGAACCAATGAGAGACTAGCTCTAGGTGTTGGGACAGGCACAGGTCACTCTATTTTCCCATCAGGAAGAAGAATTAACCACAAGCTCAGTCTGCCGCCCGGAAGCAGAATAGGGCCTAAAGCAATCCTGCGCTTTTGCGGCCAGCTCCCAAGAGAGCGAGTTGAAATATGGAGCTCAGGGGCACTGCAATTCACAAACCTGCAGACTTATAAATGATAACTCTCGTCTACAAATATATTGAGGGAAGGCAACAAAGAGGATTTGAAAGCAAGGCAGAATTGCAGGAAACAGATTTCAGGAGGCAGATTCGAATCGCCTTTAAAGCACAGGAAAAGCGGCAAAACCTCGACAATGATGCCCTTGGCCAAAAAGGGCGTATGCGTTTTTTCCTGAATATATTCAGGAAAAAACGCATACGCCCTTTTTGGCCAACCAAGCAACCTGGAAAGGCAAATCAGCGCTACAAAGAAGTCTCGCTTCCCATCGGTCAAAAGGGCCATGCTGAATAAAGGGTCAAAACCAGAAATGCAGGACAGGCCACGGAGAAACGGGAGCCTTGCTACGCTGATGGGCGGGATGTAAATTGCCAACAGCCACTCTGGAGAAGTGTACGGTGTGTCCTGAAACATTTACAAAACTCAGCTTAGAGAGCATAGGGCACTTCCACTCATGGGCGTATAAATTGGGAAAACTAAAAATCAGCAAGACACAAGCACCCCAAAGTTTAGGGCTGCTCTGTTGACAAGAACCTCCACTCCGTTACACCTTAAATATCCCAGGAAAGAGAAAAATGGATAAAGAAGTTGTGGTCCTTATGTACAATGGAACATCACTCAGCCATGAAATCAACGTCATAAGGCTAGTAGCAGCATGATGAGAGGATTTAGGTACGACGATTCTAAGTGAAATAAGTCACACAGAAAAAGACACTTATCATAAGATATCACTTATAGAGGGAATGTAAAAACCGCTACCCTTGAACTGAATTACAAAACAGAACAGAGTCACACGGTTAGAAAACACACTATGGCTGCCTAACGGGAAAGGTGAGGTGGGGTGATGCATAAAACAAGGATTTCAAATTAGCTCAGATACCGTTCCATAAACCCAATATGTAATAGACAAGACCTACTCCTTGCTCAGGGAACTGGACTCAACACCCCCTATTCACCGCCCAAGAATATATCTGACTAGTAAGAATCTTAAAACCTATGTATTGATATCTCTCTGTAAGTGAGTCAAGTGGGTGTAAAGCTGCATAAACACAGCAGTGAAAAGCAGCTAAACCCCATTATAAAACTCAATTAATTTTAAAAACCCTTGAAACAAAGACAGTGAAAGAGAGAGAAATTCTTACAAAATTCGTTCAGGGGCTGTGATGCCACCTGGATTGACCATATCTAGACCTGCAGCTGATTGAGACATAAGGGTGGACACTCTTGGGGCTGAGAGGTTTGGTGAGGTTGGGTGAGCAAACGCAGACGCTTTAAATTAATACTGCGTGGTACCCATCCCATGGGTCCCAAATCTCCAGGTTCAAGGGCATCTTCCTACATCGAAAACATGCATGAGAAACCCAGAAGATGGTCCACCGAGTGATCAGGAAAGGTTTCTAAAACGCACCTCATTTCTAATCTCCTTGTGCTCGGGTTCGCCATTCCAGCCGCTTTACTAGCAATCTCCCTCCTTGGAGAATCAGCACCTTTAACCTCCTGTTCCATACAGGTTGCAATTTGTCCTGAGGATGAACGGGAAGAGGGGGAACCAATGAGAGACTAGCTCTAGGTGTTGGGACAGGCACAGGTCACTCTATTTTCCCATCAGGAAGAAAAATTAACCACAAGCTCAGTCTGCCGCCCGGAAGCAGAATAGGGCCTAAAGCAATCCTGCGCTTTTGCGGCCAGCTCCCAAGAGAGCGAGTTGAAATATGGAGCTCAGGGGCACTGCAATTCACAAACCTGCAGACTTATAAATGATAACTCTCGTCTACAAATATATTGAGGGAAGGCAACAAAGAGGATTTGAAAGCAAGGCAGAATTGCAGGAAACAGATTTCAGGAGGCAGATTCGAATCGCCTTTAAAGCACAGGAAAAGCGGCAAAACCTCGACAATGATGCCCTTGGCCAAAAAGGGCGTATGCGTTTTTTCCTGAATATATTCAGGAAAAAACGCATACGCCCTTTTTGGCCAACCAAGCAACCTGGAAAGGCAAATCAGCGCTACAAAGAAGTCTCGCTTCCCATCGGTCAAAAGGGCCATGCTGAATAAAGTGTCAAAACCAGAAATGCAGGACAGGCCACGGAGAAACGGGAGCCTTGCTACGCTGATGGGCGGGATGTAAATTGCCAACAGCCACTCTGGAGAAGTGTACGGTGTGTCCTGAAACATTTACAAAACTCAGCTTAGAGAGCATAGGGCACTTCCACTCATGGGCGTATAAATTGGGAAAACTAAAAATCAGCAAGACACAAGCACCCCAAAGTTTAGGGCTGCTCTTTTGACAAGAACCTCCACTTCGTTACACCTTAAATATCCCAGGAAAGAGAAAAATGGATAAAGAAGTTGTGGTCCTTATGTACAATGGAACATCAGTCAGCCAAGAAATCAACGTCATAAGGCTAGTAGCAGCATGATGAGTGGATTTAGGTACGACGATTCTAAGTGAAATAAGTCACACAGAAAAAGACACTTATCATAAGATATCACTTATAGAGGGAATGTAAAAACCGCTACCCTTGAACTGAATTACAAAACAGAACAGAGTCACACGGTTAGAAAACACACTATGGCTGCCTAACGGGAAAGGTGAGGTGGGGTGATGCATAAAACAAGGATTTCAAATTAGCTCAGATACCGTTCCATAAACCCAATATTTAATAGACAAGACCTACTCCTTGCTCAGGGAACTGGACTCAACACCCCCTATTCACCGCCCAAGAATATATCTGACTAGTAAGAATCTTAAAACCTACGTATTGATATCTCTCTGTAAGTGAGTCAAGTGGGTGTAAAGCTGCATAAACACAGCAGTGAAAAGCAGCTAAACCCCATTATAAAACTCAATTAATTTTAAAAACCCTTGAAACAAAGACAGTGAAAGAGAGAGACATTCTTACAAAATTCGTTCAGGGGCTGTGATGCCACCTGGAATGACCATATCTAGACCTGCAGCTGATTGAGACATAAGGGTGGACACTCTTGGGGCTGAGAGGTTTGGTGAGGTTGGGTGAGCAAACGCAGACGCTTTAAAGTAATACTGCGTGGTACCCATCCCATGGGTCCCAAATCTCCAGGTTCAAGGGCATCTTCCTACATCGAAAACATGCATGAGAAACCCAGAAGATGGTCCACCGAGTGATCGGGAAAGGTTTCTAAAACGCACATCATTTCTCATCTCCTTGTGCTCGGGTTCGCCATTCCAGCCGCTTTACTAGCAATCTCCCTCCTTGGAGAATCAGCACCTTTAACCTCCTGTTCCATACAGGTTGCAATTTGTCCTGAGGATGAACGGGAAGAGGGGGAACCAATGAGAGACTAGCTCTAGGTGTTGGGACAGGCACAGGTCACTCTATTTTCCCATCAGGAAGAAGAATTAACCACAAGCTCAGTCTGCCGCCCGGAAGCAGAATAGGGCCTAAAGCAATCCTGCGCTTTTGCGGCCAGCTCCCAAGAGAGCGAGTTGAAATATGGAGCTCAGGGGCACTGCAATTCACAAACCTGCAGACTTATAAATGATAACTCTCGTCTACAAATATATTGAGGGAAGGCAACAAAGAGGATTTGAAAGCAAGGCAGAATTGCAGGAAACAGATTTCAGGAGGCAGATTCGAATCGCCTTTAAAGCACAGGAAAAGCGGCAAAACCTCGACAATGATGCCCTTGGCCAAAAAGGGCGTATGCGTTTTTTCCTGAATATATTCAGGAAAAAACGCATACGCCCTTTTTGGCCAACCAAGCAACCTGGAAAGGCAAATCAGCGCTACAAAGAAGTCTCGCTTCCCATCGGTCAAAAGGGCCATGCTGAATAAAGTGTCAAAACCAGAAATGCAGGACAGGCCACGGAGAAACGGGAGCCTTGCTACGCTGATGGGCGGGATGTAAATTGCCAACAGCCACTCTGGAGAAGTGTACGGTGTGTCCTGAAACATTTACAAAACTCAGCTTAGAGAGCATAGGGCACTTCCACTCATGGGCGTATAAATTGGGAAAACTAAAAATCAGCAAGACACAAGCACCCCAAAGTTTAGGGCTGCTCTGTTGACAAGAACCTCCACTCAGTTACACCTTAAATATCCCAGGAAAGAGAAAAATGGATAAAGAAGTTGTGGTCCTTATGTACAATGGAACATCACTCAGCCATGAAATCAACGTCATAAGGCTAGTAGCAGCATGATGAGAGGATTTAGGTACGACGATTCTAAGTGAAATAAGTCACACAGAAAAAGACACTTATCATAAGATATCACTTATAGAGGGAATGTAAAAACCGCTACCCTTGAACTGAATTACAAAACAGAACAGAGTCACACGGTTAGAAAACACACTATGGCTGCCTAACGGGAAAGGTGAGGTGGGGTGATGCATAAAACAAGGGTTTCAAATTAGCTCAGATACCGTTCCATAAACCCAATATGTAATAGACAAGACCTACTCCTTGCTCAGGGAACTGGACTCAACACCCCCTATTCACCGCCCAAGAATATATCTGACTAGTAAGAATCTTAAAACCTCTGTATTGATATCTCTCTGTAAGTGAGTCAAGTGGGTGTAAAGCTGCATAAACACAGCAGTGAAAAGCAGCTAAACCCCATTATAAAACTCAATTAATTTTAAAAACCCTTGAAACAAAGACAGTGAAAGAGAGAGAAATTCTTACAAAATTCGTTCAGGGGCTGTGATGCCACCTGGATTGACCATATCTAGACCTGCAGCTGATTGAGACATAAGGGTGGACACTCTTGGGGCTGAGAGGTTTGGTGAGGTTGGGTGAGCAAACGCAGACGCTTTAAAGTAATACTGCGTGGTACCCATCCCATGGGTCCCAAATCTCCAAGTTTAAGGGCATCTTCCTACATCGAAAACATGCATGAGAAACCCAGAAGATGGTCCACCGAGTGATCAGGAAAGGTTTCTAAAACGCACCTCATTTCTCATCTCCTTGTGCTCGGGTTCGCCATTCCAGCCGCTTTACTAGCAATCTCCCTCCTTGGAGAATCAGCACCTTTAACCTCCTGTTCCATACAGGTTGCAATTTGTCCTGAGGATGAACGGGAAGAGGGGGAACCAATGAGAGACTAGCTCTAGGTGTTGGGACAGGCACAGGTCACTCTATTTTCCCATCAGGAAGAAGAATTAACCACAAGCTCAGTCTGCCGCCCGGAAGCAGAATAGGGCCTAAAGCAATCCTGCGCTTTTGCGGCCAGCTCCCAAGAGAGCGAGTTGAAATATGGAGCTCAGGGGCACTGCAATTCACAAACCTGCAGACTTATAAATGATAACTCTCGTCTACAAATATATTGAGGGAAGGCAACAAAGAGGATTTGAAAGCAAGGCAGAATTGCAGGAAACAGATTTCAGGAGGCAGATTCGAATCGCCTTTAAAGCACAGGAAAAGCGGCAAAACCTCGACAATGATGCCCTTGGCCAAAAAGGGCGTATGCGTTTTTTCCTGAATATATTCAGGAAAAAACGCATACGCCCTTTTTGGCCAACCAAGCAACCTGGAAAGGCAAATCAGCGCTACAAAGAAGTCTCGCTTCCCATCGGTCAAAAGGGCCATGCTGAATAAAGTGTCAAAACCAGAAATGCAGGACAGGCCACGGAGAAACGGGAGCCTTGCTACGCTGATGGGCGGGATGTAAATTGCCAACAGCCACTCTGGAGAAGTGTACGGTGTGTCCTGAAACATTTACAAAACTCAGCTTAGAGAGCATAGGGCACTTCCACTCATGGGCGTATAAATTGGGAAAACTAAAAATCAGCAAGACACAAGCACCCCAAAGTTTAGGGCTGCTCTGTTGACAAGAACCTCCACTCCGTTACACCTTAAATATCCCAGGAAAGAGAAAAATGGATAAAGAAGTTGTGGTCCTTATGTACAATGGAACATCACTCAGCCATGAAATCAACGTCATAAGGCTAGTAGCAGCATGATGAGAGGATTTAGGTACGACGATTCTAAGTGAAATAAGTCACACAGAAAAAGACACTTATCATAAGATATCACTTATAGAGGGAATGTAAAAACCGCTACCCTTGAACTGAATTACAAAACAGAACAGAGTCACACGGTTAGAAAACACACTATGGCTGCCTAACGGGAAAGGTGAGGTGGGGTGATGCATAAAACAAGGATTTCAAATTAGCTCAGATACCGTTCCATAAACCCAATATGTAATAGACAAGACCTACTCCTTGCTCAGGGAACTGGACTCAACACCCCCTATTCACCGCCCAAGAATATATCTGACTAGTAAGAATCTTAAAACCTCTGTATTGATATCTCTCTGTAAGTGAGTCAAGTGGGTGTAAAGCTGCATAAACACAGCAGTGAAAAGCAGCTAAACCCCATTATAAAACTCAATTAATTTTAAAAACCCTTGAAACAAAGACAGTGAAAGAGAGAGAAATTCTTACAAAATTCGTTCAGGGGCTGTGATGCCACCTGGATTGACCATATCTAGACCTGCAGCTGATTGAGACATAAGGGTGGACACTCTTGGGGCTGAGAGGTTTGGTGAGGTTGGGTGAGCAAACGCAGACGCTTTAAAGTAATACTGCGTGGTACCCATCCCATGGGTCCCAAATCTCCAAGTTTAAGGGCATCTTCCTACATCGAAAACATGCATGAGAAACCCAGAAGATGGTCCACCGAGTGATCAGGAAAGGTTTCTAAAACGCACCTCATTTCTCATCTCCTTGTGCTCGGGTTCGCCATTCCAGCCGCTTTACTAGCAATCTCCCTCCTTGGAGAATCAGCACCTTTAACCTCCTGTTCCATACAGGTTGCAATTTGTCCTGAGGATGAACGGGAAGAGGGGGAAGCAATGAGAGACTAGCTCTAGGTGTTGGGACAGGCACAGGTCACTCTATTTTCCCATCAGGAAGAAGAATTAACCACAAGCTCAGTCTGCCGCCCGGAAGCAGAATAGGGCCTAAAGCAATCCTGCGCTTTTGCGGCCAGCTCCCAAGAGAGCGAGTTGAAATATGGAGCTCAGGGGCACTGCAATTCACAACCCTGCAGACTTATAAATGATAACTCTCGTCTACAAATATATTGAGGGAAGGCAACAAAGAGGATTTGAAAGCAAGGCAGAATTGCAGGAAACAGATTTCAGGAGGCAGATTCGAATCGCCTTTAAAGCACAGGAAAAGCGGCAAAACCTCGACAATGATGCCCTTGGCCAAAAAGGGCGTATGCGTTTTTTCCTGAATATATTCAGGAAAAAACGCATACGCCCTTTTTGGCCAACCAAGCAACCTGGAAAGGCAAATCAGCGCTACAAAGAAGTCTCGCTTCCCATCGGTCAAAAGGGCCATGCTGAATAAAGTGTCAAAACCAGAAATGCAGGACAGGCCACGGAGAAACGGGAGCCTTGCTACGCTGATGGCCGGGATGTAAATTGCCAACAGCCACTCTGGAGAAGTGTACGGTGTGTCCTGAAACATTTACAAAACTCAGCTTAGAGAGCATAGGGCACTTCCACTCATGGGCGTATAAATTGGGAAAACTAAAAATCAGCAAGACACAAGCACCCAAAAGTTTAGGGCTGCTCTGTTGCCAAGAACCTCCACTCCGTTACACCTTAAATATCCCAGGAAAGAGAAAAATGGATAAAGAAGTTGTGGTCCTTATGTACAATGGAACATCACTCAGCCATGAAATCAACGTCATAAGGCTAGTAGCAGCATGATGAGAGGATTTAGGTACGACGATTCTAAGTGAAATAAGTCACACAGAAAAAGACACTTATCATAAGATATCACTTATAGAGGGAATGTAAAAACCGCTACCCTTGAACTGAATTACAAAACAGAACAGAGTCACACGGTTAGAAAACACACTATGGCTGCCTAACGGGAAAGGTGAGGTGGGGTGATGCATAAAACAAGGGTTTCAAATTAGCTCAGATACCGTTCCATGAACCCAATATGTAATAGACAAGACCAACTCCTTGCTCAGGGAACTGGACTCAACACCCCCTATTCACCGCCCAAGAATATATCTGACTAGTAAGAATCTTAAAACCTATGTATTGATATCTCTCTGTAAGTGAGTCAAGTGGGTGTAAAGCTGCATAAACACAGCAGTGAAAAGCAGCTAAACCCCATTATAAAACTCAATTAATTTTAAAAACCCGTGAAACAAAGACAGTGAAAGAGAGAGAAATTCTTACAAAATTCGTTCAGGGGCTGTGATGCCACCTGGATTGACCATATCTAGACCTGCAGCTGATTGAGACATAAGGGTGGACACTCTTGGGGCTGAGAGGTTTGGTGAGGTTGGGTGAGCAAACGCAGACGCTTTAAAGTAATACTGCTTGGTACCCATCCCATGGGTCCCAAATCTCCAGGTTCAAGGGCATCTTCCTACATCGAAAACATGCATGAGAAACCCAGAAGATGGTCCACCGAGTGATCGGGAAAGTTTTCTAAAACGCACCTCATTTCTCATCTCCTTGTGCTCGGGTTCGCCATTCCAGCCGCTTTACTAGCAATCTCCCTCCTTGGAGAATCAGCACCTTTAACCTCCTGTTCCATACAGGTTGCAATTTGTCCTGAGGATGAACGGGAAGAGGGGGAACCAATGAGAGACTAGCTCTAGGTGTTGGGACAGGCACAGGTCACTCTATTTTCCCATCAGGAAGAAGAATTAACCACAAGCTCAGTCTGCCGCCCGGAAGCAGAATAGGGCCTAAAGCAATCCTGCGCTTTTGCGGCCAGCTCCCAAGAGAGCGAGTTGAAAAATGGAGCTCAGGGGCACTGCAATTCACAACCCTGCAGACTTATAAATGATAACTCTCGTCTACAAATATATTGAGGGAAGGCAACAAAGAGGATTTGAAAGCAAGGCAGAATTGCAGGAAACAGATTTCAGGAGGCAGATTCGAATCGCCTTTAAAGCACAGGAAAAGCGGCAAAACCTCGACAATGATGCCCTTGGCCAAAAAGGGCGTATGCGTTTTTTCCTGAATATATTCAGGAAAAAACGCATACGCCATTTTTGGCCAACCAAGCAACCTGGAAAGGCAAATCAGCGCTACAAAGAAGTCTCGCTTCCCATCGGTCAAAAGGGCCATGCTGAATAAAGTGTCAAAACCAGAAATGCAGGACAGGCCACGGAGAAACGGGAGCCTTGCTACGCTGATGGGCGGGATGTAAATTGCCAACAGCCACTCTGGAGAAGTGTACGGTGTGTCCTGAAACATTTACAAAACTCAGCTTAGAGAGCATAGGGCACTTCCACTCATGGGCGTATAAATTGGGAAAACTAAAAATCAGCAAGACACAAGCACCCCAAAGTTTAGGGCTGCTCTGTTGACAAGAACCTCCACTTCGTTACACCTTAAATATCCCAGGAAAGAGAAAAATGGATAAAGAAGTTGTGGTCCTTATGTACAATGGAACATCACTCAGCCATGAAATCAACGTCATAAGGCTAGTAGCAGCATGATGAGTGGATTTAGGTACGACGATTCTAAGTGAAATAAGTCACACAGAAAAAGACACTTATCATAAGATATCACTTATAGAGGGAATGTAAAAACCGCTACCCTTGAACTGAATTACAAAACAGAACAGAGTCACACGGTTAGAAAACACACTATGGCTGCCTAACGGGAAAGGTGAGGTGGGGTGATGCATAAAACAAGGGTTTCAAATTAGCTCAGATACCGTTCCATAAACCCAATATGTAATAGACAAGACCTACTCCTTGCTCAGGGAACTGGACTCAACACCCCCTATTCACCGCCCAAGAATATATCTGACTAGTAAGAATCTTAAAACCTCTGTATTGATATCTCTCTGTAAGTGAGTCAAGTGGGTGTAAAGCTGCATAAACACAGCAGTGAAAAGCAGCTAAACCCCATTATAAAACTCAATTAATTTTAAAAACCCTTGAAACAAAGACAGTGAAAGAGAGAGAAATTCTTACAAAATTCGTTCAGGGGCTGTGATGCCACCTGGATTGACCATATCTAGACCTGCAGCTGATTGAGACATAAGGGTGGACACTCTTGGGGCTGAGAGGTTTGGTGAGGTTGGGTGAGCAAACGCAGACGCTTTAAAGTAATACTGCGTGGTACCCATCCCATGGATCCCAAATATTCAGGTTCAAGGGCATCTTCCTACATCGAAAACATGCATGAGAAACCCAGAAGATGGTCCACCGAGTGATCGGGAAAGTTTTCTAAAACGCACCTCATTTCTCATCTCCTTGTGCTCGGGTTCGCCATTCCAGCCGCTTTACTAGCAATCTCCCTCCTTGGAGAATCAGCACCTTTAACCTCCTGTTCCATACAGGTTGCAATTTGTCCTGAGGATGAACGGGAAGAGGGGGAACCAATGAGAGACTAGCTCTAGGTGTTGGGACAGGCACAGGTCACTCTATTTTCCCATCAGGAAGAAGAATTAACCACAGGCTCAGTCTGCCGCCCGGAAGCAGAATAGGGCCTAAAGCAATCCTGCGCTTTTGCGGCCAGCTCCCAAGAGAGCGAGTTGAAAAATGGAGCTCAGGGGCACTGCAATTCACAACCCTGCAGACTTATAAATGATAACTCTCGTCTACAAATATATTGAGGGAAGGCAACAAAGAGGATTTGAAAGCAAGGCAGAATTGCAGGAAACAGATTTCAGGAGGCAGATTCGAATCGCCTTTAAAGCACAAGAAAAGCGGCAAAACCTCGACAATGATGCCCTTGGCCAAAAAGGGCGTATGCGTTTTTTGATGAATATATTCAGGAAAAAACGCATACGCCCTTTTTGGCCAACCAAGCAACCTGGAAAGGCAAATCATTGCTACACAGAAGTCTCGCTTCCCATCGGTCAAAAGGGCCATGCTGAATAAAGGGTCAAAACCAGAAATGCAGGACAGGCCACGGAGAAACGGGAGCCTTGCTACGCTGATGGGCGGGATGTAAATTGCCAACAGCCACTCTGGAGAAGTGTACGGTGTGTCCTGAAACATTTAGAAAACTCAGCTTAGAGAGCATAGGGCACTTCCACTCATGGGCGTATAAATTGGGAAAACTAAAAATCAGCAAGACACAAGCACCCCAAAGTTTAGGGCTGCTCTGTTGACAAGAACCTCCACTTCGTTACACCTTAAATATCCCAGGAAAGAGAAAAATGGATAAAGAAGTTGTGGTCCTTATGTACAATGGAATATCACTCAGCCATGAAATCAACGTCATAAGGCTAGTAGCAGCATGATGAGTGGATTTAGGTACGACGATTCTAAGTGCAATAAGTCACACAGAAAAAGACACTTATCATAAGATATCACTTATAGAGGGAATGTAAAAACCGCTACCCTTGAACTGAATTACAAAACAGAACAGAGTCACACGGTTAGAAAACACACTATGGCTGCCTAACGGGAAAGGTGAGGTGGGGTGATGCATAAAACAAGGGTTTCAAAAGAGCTCAGATACCGTTCCATAAACCCAATACGTAATTGACAAGACCTACTCCTTGCTCAGGGAACTGGACTCAACACCCCCTATTCACCGCCCAAGAATATATCTGACTAGTAAGAATCTTAAAACCTCTGTATTGATATCTCTCTGTAAGTGAGTCAAGTGGGTGTAAAGCTGCATAAACACAGCAGTGAAAAGCAGCTAAACCCCATTATAAAACTCAATTAATTTTAAAAACCCGTGAAATAAAGACAGTGAAAGGGAGAGAAATTCTTACAAAATTCGTTCAGGTGCTGTGATGCCACCTGGATTGACCATATCTAGAACCGCAGCTGATTGAGACATAAGGGTGGACACTCTTGGGGCTGAGGGGTTTGGAGAGGTTCGGTGAGCAAACGCAGACGCTTTAAAGTAATACTGCGTGGTACCCATCCCATGGGTCCCAAATCTCCAAGTTCAAGGGCATCTTCCTACATCGAAAACATGCATGAGAAACCCAGAAGATGGTCCACCGAGTGATCGGGAAAGGTTTCTAAAACGCACCTCATTTCTCATCTCCTTATGCTCGGGTTCGCCATTCCAGCCGCTTTACTAGCAATCTGCCTCCTTGGAGAATCAGCACCTTTAACCTCCTGTTCCATACAGTTGGCAATTTGAACTGAGGATGAACGGGAAGACGGGGAACCAATGAGAGACTAGCTCTAGGTGTTGGGACAGGCACAGGTCACTCTATTTTCCCATCAGGAAGAAGAATTAACCACAGGCTCAGTCTGCCTCCCGGAAGCAGAATAGGGCCTAAAGCAATCCTGCGCTTTTGCGGCCAGCTCCCAAGAGAGCGAGTTGAAAAATGGAGCTCAGGGGCACTGCAATTCACAAACCTGCAGACTTATAAATGATAACTCTCGTCTACAAATATATTGAGGGAAGGCAACTAAGAGGATTTGAAAGCAAGGCAGAATTGCAGGAAACAGATTTTAGGAGGCAGATTCGAATCGCCTTTAAAGCACAAGAAAAGCGGCAAAACCTCGACAATGATGCCCTTGGCCAAAAAGGGCGTATGCGTTTTTTCCTGAATATATTCAGGAAAAAACGCATACGCCCTTTTTGGCCAACCAAGCAACCTGGAAAGGCAAATCAGCGCTACACAGAAGTCTCGCTTCCCATCGGTCAAAAGGGCCATGCTGAATAAAGTGTCAAAACCAGAAATGCAGGACAGGCCACGGAAAACGGGAGCCTTGCTACGCTGAAGGGCGGGATGTAAATTGCCAACAGCCACTCTGGAGAAGTGTACGGTGTGTCCTGAAACATTTACAAAACTCAGCTTAGAGAGCATAGGGCACTTCCACTCATGGGCGTATAAATTGGGAAAACTAAAAATCAGCAAGACACAAGCACCCCAAAGTTTAGGGCTGCTCTGTTGACAAGAACCTCCACTTCGTTACACCTTAAATATCCCAGGAAAGAGAAAAATGGATAAAGAAGTTGTGGTCCTTATGTACAATGGAATATCACTCAGCCATGAAATCAACGTCATAAGGCTAGTAGCAGCATGATGAGTGGATTTAGGTACGACGATTCTAAGTGCAATAAGTCACACAGAAAAAGACACTTATCATAAGATATCACTTATAGAGGGAATGTAAAAACCGCTACCCTTGAACTGAATTACAAAACAGAACAGAGTCACACGGTTAGAAAACACACTATGGCTGCCTAACGGGAAAGGTGAGGTGGGGTGATGCATAAAACAAGGGTTTCAAATTAGCTCAGATACCGTTCCATAAACCGAATACGTAATTGACAAGACCTACTCCTTGCTCAGGGAACTGGACTCAACACCCCCTATTCACCGCCCAAGAATATATCTGACTAGTAAGAATCTTAAAACCTATGTATTGATATCTCTCTGTAAGTGAGTCAAGTGAGTGTAAAGCTGCATAAACACAGCAGTGAAAAGCAGCTAAACCCCATTATAAAACTCAATTAATTTTAAAAACCCGTGAAACAAAGACAGTGAAAGGGAGGGAAATTCTTACAAAATTCGTTCAGGGGCTGTGATGCCACCTGGATTGACCATATCTAGACCCGCAGCTGATTGAGACATAAGGGTGGACACTCTTGGGGCTGAGGGGTTTGGTGAGGTTGGGTGAGCAAACGCAGACGCTTTAAAGTAATACTGCCTGGTACCAATCCCATGGGTCCCAAATCTCCAGGTTCAAGGGCATCTTCCTACATCGAAAACATGCATGAGAAACCCAGAAGACGGTCCACCGAGTGATCGGGAAAGGTTTCTAAAACGCACCTCATTTCTCATCTCCTTGTGCTCGGGTTCGCCATTCCAGCCGCTTTACTAGCAATCTCCCTCCTTGGAGAATCAGCACCTTTAACCTCCTGTTCCATACAGGTGGCAATTTGAACTGAGGATGAACGGGAAGAGGGGGAACCAATGAGAGACTAGCTCTAGGTGTTGGGACAGGCACAGGTCACTCTATTTTCCCATCAGGAAGAAGAATTAACCACAGGCTCATTCTGCCGCCCGGAAGCAGAATAGGGCCTAAAGCAATCCTGCGCTTTTGCGGCCAGCTCCCAAGAGAGCGAGTTGAAAAATGGAGCTCAGGGGCACTGCAATTCACAAACCTGCAGACTTATAAATGATAACTCTCGTCTACAAATATATTGAGGGAAGGCAACAAAGAGGATTTGAAAGCAAGGCAGAATTGCAGGAAACAGATTACAGGAGGCAGATTCGAATCGCCTTTAAAGCACAAGAAAAGCGGCAAAACCTCGACAATGATGCCCTTGGCCAAAAAGGGCGTATGCGTTTTTTGATGAATATATTCAGGTAAAAACGCATACGCCCTTTTTGGCCAACCAAGCAACCTGGAAAGGCAAATCAGCGCTACACAGAAGTCTCGCTTCCCATCGGTCAAAAGGGCCATGCTGAATAAAGGGTCAAAACCAGACATGCAGGACAGGCCACGGAGAAACGGGAGCCTTGCTACGCTGATGGGCGGGATGTAAATTGCCAACAGCCACTCTGGAGAAGTGTACGGTGTGTCCTGAAACATTTACAAAACTCAGCTTAGAGAGCATAGGGCACTTCCACTCATGGGCGTATAAATTGGGAAAACTAAAAATCAGCAAGACACAAGCACCCCAAAGTTTAGGGCTGCTCTGTTGACAAGAACCTCCACTTCGTTACACCTTAAATATCCCAGGAAAGAGAAAAATGGATAAAGAAGTTGTGGTCCTTATGTACAATGGAATATCACTCAGCCATGAAATCAACGTCATAAGGCTAGTAGCAGCATGATGAGTGGATTTAGGTACGACGATTCTAAGTGCAATAAGTCACACAGAAAAAGACA
This sequence comes from Eschrichtius robustus, assembly GCF_028021215.1. NCBI lineage: Eukaryota > Metazoa > Chordata > Mammalia > Artiodactyla > Eschrichtiidae > Eschrichtius > Eschrichtius robustus. The sequence goes on along the minus strand of NC_090830.1, from coordinate 57,411,445 downwards.
CTTATCATAAGATATCACTTATAGAGGGAATGTAAAAACCGCTACCCTTGAACTGAATTACAAAACAGAACAGAGTCACACGGTTAGAAAACACACTACGGCTGCCTAACGGGAAAGGTGAGGTGGGGTGATGCATAAAACAAGGGTTTCAAATTAGCTCAGATACCGTTCCATAAACCCAATATGTAATAGAGAAGACCTACTCCTTGCTCAGGGAACTGGACTCAACACCCCCTATTCACCGCCCAAGAATATATCTGACTAGTAAGAATCTTAAAACCTCTGTATTGATATCTCTCTGTAAGTGAGTCAAGTGGGTGTAAAGCTGCATAAACACAGCAGTGAAAAGCAGCTAAACCCCATTATAAAACTCAATTAATTTTAAAAACCCGTGAAACAAAGACAGTGAAAGAGAGAGAAATTCTTACAAAATTCGTTCAGGGGCTGTGATGCCACCTGGATTGACCATATCTAGACCTGCAGCTGATTGAGACATAAGGGTGGACACTCTTGGGGCTGAGAGGTTTGGTGAGGTTGGGTGAGCAAACGCAGACGCTTTAAAGTAATACTGCCTGGTACCCATCCCATGGGTCCCAAATCTCCAAGTTTAAGGGCATCTTCCTACATCGAAAACATGCATGAGAAACCCAGAAGATGGTCCACCGAGTGATCAGGAAAGGTTTCTAAAACGCACCTCATTTCTCATCTCCTTGTGCTCGGGTTCGCCATTCCAGCCGCTTTACTAGCAATCTCCCTCCTTGGAGAATCAGCACCTTTAACCTCCTGTTCCATACAGGTTGCAATTTGTCCTGAGGATGAACGGGAAGAGGGGGAAGCAATGAGAGACTAGCTCTAGGTGTTGGGACAGGCACAGGTCACTCTATTTTCCCATCAGGAAGAAGAATTAACCACAAGCTCAGTCTGCCGCCCGGAAGCAGAATAGGGCCTAAAGCAATCCTGCGCTTTTGCGGCCAGCTCCCAAGAGAGCGAGTTGAAATATGGAGCTCAGGGGCACTGCAATTCACAACCCTGCAGACTTATAAATGATAACTCTCGTCTACAAATATATTGAGGGAAGGCAACAAAGAGGATTTGAAAGCAAGGCAGAATTGCAGGAAACAGATTTCAGGAGGCAGATTCGAATCGCCTTTAAAGCACAGGAAAAGCGGCAAAACCTCGACAATGATGCCCTTGGCCAAAAAGGGCGTATGCGTTTTTTCCTGAATATATTCAGGAAAAAACGCATACGCCCTTTTTGGCCAACCAAGCAACCTGGAAAGGCAAATCAGCGCTACAAAGAAGTCTCGCTTCCCATCGGTCAAAAGGGCCATGCTGAATAAAGTGTCAAAACCAGAAATGCAGGACAGGCCACGGAGAAACGGGAGCCTTGCTACGCTGATGGCCGGGATGTAAATTGCCAACAGCCACTCTGGAGAAGTGTACGGTGTGTCCTGAAACATTTACAAAACTCAGCTTAGAGAGCATAGGGCACTTCCACTCATGGGCGTATAAATTGGGAAAACTAAAAATCAGCAAGACACAAGCACCCAAAAGTTTAGGGCTGCTCTGTTGCCAAGAACCTCCACTCCGTTACACCTTAAATATCCCAGGAAAGAGAAAAATGGATAAAGAAGTTGTGGTCCTTATGTACAATGGAACATCACTCAGCCATGAAATCAACGTCATAAGGCTAGTAGCAGCATGATGAGAGGATTTAGGTACGACGATTCTAAGTGAAATAAGTCACACAGAAAAAGACACTTATCATAAGATATCACTTATAGAGGGAATGTAAAAACCGCTACCCTTGAACTGAATTACAAAACAGAACAGAGTCACACGGTTAGAAAACACACTATGGCTGCCTAACGGGAAAGGTGAGGTGGGGTGATGCATAAAACAAGGGTTTCAAATTAGCTCAGATACCGTTCCATGAACCCAATATGTAATAGACAAGACCAACTCCTTGCTCAGGGAACTGGACTCAACACCCCCTATTCACCGCCCAAGAATATATCTGACTAGTAAGAATCTTAAAACCTATGTATTGATATCTCTCTGTAAGTGAGTCAAGTGGGTGTAAAGCTGCATAAACACAGCAGTGAAAAGCAGCTAAACCCCATTATAAAACTCAATTAATTTTAAAAACCCGTGAAACAAAGACAGTGAAAGAGAGAGAAATTCTTACAAAATTCGTTCAGGGGCTGTGATGCCACCTGGATTGACCATATCTAGACCTGCAGCTGATTGAGACATAAGGGTGGACACTCTTGGGGCTGAGAGGTTTGGTGAGGTTGGGTGAGCAAACGCAGACGCTTTAAAGTAATACTGCTTGGTACCCATCCCATGGGTCCCAAATCTCCAGGTTCAAGGGCATCTTCCTACATCGAAAACATGCATGAGAAACCCAGAAGATGGTCCACCGAGTGATCGGGAAAGTTTTCTAAAACGCACCTCATTTCTCATCTCCTTGTGCTCGGGTTCGCCATTCCAGCCGCTTTACTAGCAATCTCCCTCCTTGGAGAATCAGCACCTTTAACCTCCTGTTCCATACAGGTTGCAATTTGTCCTGAGGATGAACGGGAAGAGGGGGAACCAATGAGAGACTAGCTCTAGGTGTTGGGACAGGCACAGGTCACTCTATTTTCCCATCAGGAAGAAGAATTAACCACAAGCTCAGTCTGCCGCCCGGAAGCAGAATAGGGCCTAAAGCAATCCTGCGCTTTTGCGGCCAGCTCCCAAGAGAGCGAGTTGAAAAATGGAGCTCAGGGGCACTGCAATTCACAACCCTGCAGACTTATAAATGATAACTCTCGTCTACAAATATATTGAGGGAAGGCAACAAAGAGGATTTGAAAGCAAGGCAGAATTGCAGGAAACAGATTTCAGGAGGCAGATTCGAATCGCCTTTAAAGCACAGGAAAAGCGGCAAAACCTCGACAATGATGCCCTTGGCCAAAAAGGGCGTATGCGTTTTTTCCTGAATATATTCAGGAAAAAACGCATACGCCATTTTTGGCCAACCAAGCAACCTGGAAAGGCAAATCAGCGCTACAAAGAAGTCTCGCTTCCCATCGGTCAAAAGGGCCATGCTGAATAAAGTGTCAAAACCAGAAATGCAGGACAGGCCACGGAGAAACGGGAGCCTTGCTACGCTGATGGGCGGGATGTAAATTGCCAACAGCCACTCTGGAGAAGTGTACGGTGTGTCCTGAAACATTTACAAAACTCAGCTTAGAGAGCATAGGGCACTTCCACTCATGGGCGTATAAATTGGGAAAACTAAAAATCAGCAAGACACAAGCACCCCAAAGTTTAGGGCTGCTCTGTTGACAAGAACCTCCACTTCGTTACACCTTAAATATCCCAGGAAAGAGAAAAATGGATAAAGAAGTTGTGGTCCTTATGTACAATGGAACATCACTCAGCCATGAAATCAACGTCATAAGGCTAGTAGCAGCATGATGAGTGGATTTAGGTACGACGATTCTAAGTGAAATAAGTCACACAGAAAAAGACACTTATCATAAGATATCACTTATAGAGGGAATGTAAAAACCGCTACCCTTGAACTGAATTACAAAACAGAACAGAGTCACACGGTTAGAAAACACACTATGGCTGCCTAACGGGAAAGGTGAGGTGGGGTGATGCATAAAACAAGGGTTTCAAATTAGCTCAGATACCGTTCCATAAACCCAATATGTAATAGACAAGACCTACTCCTTGCTCAGGGAACTGGACTCAACACCCCCTATTCACCGCCCAAGAATATATCTGACTAGTAAGAATCTTAAAACCTCTGTATTGATATCTCTCTGTAAGTGAGTCAAGTGGGTGTAAAGCTGCATAAACACAGCAGTGAAAAGCAGCTAAACCCCATTATAAAACTCAATTAATTTTAAAAACCCTTGAAACAAAGACAGTGAAAGAGAGAGAAATTCTTACAAAATTCGTTCAGGGGCTGTGATGCCACCTGGATTGACCATATCTAGACCTGCAGCTGATTGAGACATAAGGGTGGACACTCTTGGGGCTGAGAGGTTTGGTGAGGTTGGGTGAGCAAACGCAGACGCTTTAAAGTAATACTGCGTGGTACCCATCCCATGGATCCCAAATATTCAGGTTCAAGGGCATCTTCCTACATCGAAAACATGCATGAGAAACCCAGAAGATGGTCCACCGAGTGATCGGGAAAGTTTTCTAAAACGCACCTCATTTCTCATCTCCTTGTGCTCGGGTTCGCCATTCCAGCCGCTTTACTAGCAATCTCCCTCCTTGGAGAATCAGCACCTTTAACCTCCTGTTCCATACAGGTTGCAATTTGTCCTGAGGATGAACGGGAAGAGGGGGAACCAATGAGAGACTAGCTCTAGGTGTTGGGACAGGCACAGGTCACTCTATTTTCCCATCAGGAAGAAGAATTAACCACAGGCTCAGTCTGCCGCCCGGAAGCAGAATAGGGCCTAAAGCAATCCTGCGCTTTTGCGGCCAGCTCCCAAGAGAGCGAGTTGAAAAATGGAGCTCAGGGGCACTGCAATTCACAACCCTGCAGACTTATAAATGATAACTCTCGTCTACAAATATATTGAGGGAAGGCAACAAAGAGGATTTGAAAGCAAGGCAGAATTGCAGGAAACAGATTTCAGGAGGCAGATTCGAATCGCCTTTAAAGCACAAGAAAAGCGGCAAAACCTCGACAATGATGCCCTTGGCCAAAAAGGGCGTATGCGTTTTTTGATGAATATATTCAGGAAAAAACGCATACGCCCTTTTTGGCCAACCAAGCAACCTGGAAAGGCAAATCATTGCTACACAGAAGTCTCGCTTCCCATCGGTCAAAAGGGCCATGCTGAATAAAGGGTCAAAACCAGAAATGCAGGACAGGCCACGGAGAAACGGGAGCCTTGCTACGCTGATGGGCGGGATGTAAATTGCCAACAGCCACTCTGGAGAAGTGTACGGTGTGTCCTGAAACATTTAGAAAACTCAGCTTAGAGAGCATAGGGCACTTCCACTCATGGGCGTATAAATTGGGAAAACTAAAAATCAGCAAGACACAAGCACCCCAAAGTTTAGGGCTGCTCTGTTGACAAGAACCTCCACTTCGTTACACCTTAAATATCCCAGGAAAGAGAAAAATGGATAAAGAAGTTGTGGTCCTTATGTACAATGGAATATCACTCAGCCATGAAATCAACGTCATAAGGCTAGTAGCAGCATGATGAGTGGATTTAGGTACGACGATTCTAAGTGCAATAAGTCACACAGAAAAAGACACTTATCATAAGATATCACTTATAGAGGGAATGTAAAAACCGCTACCCTTGAACTGAATTACAAAACAGAACAGAGTCACACGGTTAGAAAACACACTATGGCTGCCTAACGGGAAAGGTGAGGTGGGGTGATGCATAAAACAAGGGTTTCAAAAGAGCTCAGATACCGTTCCATAAACCCAATACGTAATTGACAAGACCTACTCCTTGCTCAGGGAACTGGACTCAACACCCCCTATTCACCGCCCAAGAATATATCTGACTAGTAAGAATCTTAAAACCTCTGTATTGATATCTCTCTGTAAGTGAGTCAAGTGGGTGTAAAGCTGCATAAACACAGCAGTGAAAAGCAGCTAAACCCCATTATAAAACTCAATTAATTTTAAAAACCCGTGAAATAAAGACAGTGAAAGGGAGAGAAATTCTTACAAAATTCGTTCAGGTGCTGTGATGCCACCTGGATTGACCATATCTAGAACCGCAGCTGATTGAGACATAAGGGTGGACACTCTTGGGGCTGAGGGGTTTGGAGAGGTTCGGTGAGCAAACGCAGACGCTTTAAAGTAATACTGCGTGGTACCCATCCCATGGGTCCCAAATCTCCAAGTTCAAGGGCATCTTCCTACATCGAAAACATGCATGAGAAACCCAGAAGATGGTCCACCGAGTGATCGGGAAAGGTTTCTAAAACGCACCTCATTTCTCATCTCCTTATGCTCGGGTTCGCCATTCCAGCCGCTTTACTAGCAATCTGCCTCCTTGGAGAATCAGCACCTTTAACCTCCTGTTCCATACAGTTGGCAATTTGAACTGAGGATGAACGGGAAGACGGGGAACCAATGAGAGACTAGCTCTAGGTGTTGGGACAGGCACAGGTCACTCTATTTTCCCATCAGGAAGAAGAATTAACCACAGGCTCAGTCTGCCTCCCGGAAGCAGAATAGGGCCTAAAGCAATCCTGCGCTTTTGCGGCCAGCTCCCAAGAGAGCGAGTTGAAAAATGGAGCTCAGGGGCACTGCAATTCACAAACCTGCAGACTTATAAATGATAACTCTCGTCTACAAATATATTGAGGGAAGGCAACTAAGAGGATTTGAAAGCAAGGCAGAATTGCAGGAAACAGATTTTAGGAGGCAGATTCGAATCGCCTTTAAAGCACAAGAAAAGCGGCAAAACCTCGACAATGATGCCCTTGGCCAAAAAGGGCGTATGCGTTTTTTCCTGAATATATTCAGGAAAAAACGCATACGCCCTTTTTGGCCAACCAAGCAACCTGGAAAGGCAAATCAGCGCTACACAGAAGTCTCGCTTCCCATCGGTCAAAAGGGCCATGCTGAATAAAGTGTCAAAACCAGAAATGCAGGACAGGCCACGGAAAACGGGAGCCTTGCTACGCTGAAGGGCGGGATGTAAATTGCCAACAGCCACTCTGGAGAAGTGTACGGTGTGTCCTGAAACATTTACAAAACTCAGCTTAGAGAGCATAGGGCACTTCCACTCATGGGCGTATAAATTGGGAAAACTAAAAATCAGCAAGACACAAGCACCCCAAAGTTTAGGGCTGCTCTGTTGACAAGAACCTCCACTTCGTTACACCTTAAATATCCCAGGAAAGAGAAAAATGGATAAAGAAGTTGTGGTCCTTATGTACAATGGAATATCACTCAGCCATGAAATCAACGTCATAAGGCTAGTAGCAGCATGATGAGTGGATTTAGGTACGACGATTCTAAGTGCAATAAGTCACACAGAAAAAGACACTTATCATAAGATATCACTTATAGAGGGAATGTAAAAACCGCTACCCTTGAACTGAATTACAAAACAGAACAGAGTCACACGGTTAGAAAACACACTATGGCTGCCTAACGGGAAAGGTGAGGTGGGGTGATGCATAAAACAAGGGTTTCAAATTAGCTCAGATACCGTTCCATAAACCGAATACGTAATTGACAAGACCTACTCCTTGCTCAGGGAACTGGACTCAACACCCCCTATTCACCGCCCAAGAATATATCTGACTAGTAAGAATCTTAAAACCTATGTATTGATATCTCTCTGTAAGTGAGTCAAGTGAGTGTAAAGCTGCATAAACACAGCAGTGAAAAGCAGCTAAACCCCATTATAAAACTCAATTAATTTTAAAAACCCGTGAAACAAAGACAGTGAAAGGGAGGGAAATTCTTACAAAATTCGTTCAGGGGCTGTGATGCCACCTGGATTGACCATATCTAGACCCGCAGCTGATTGAGACATAAGGGTGGACACTCTTGGGGCTGAGGGGTTTGGTGAGGTTGGGTGAGCAAACGCAGACGCTTTAAAGTAATACTGCCTGGTACCAATCCCATGGGTCCCAAATCTCCAGGTTCAAGGGCATCTTCCTACATCGAAAACATGCATGAGAAACCCAGAAGACGGTCCACCGAGTGATCGGGAAAGGTTTCTAAAACGCACCTCATTTCTCATCTCCTTGTGCTCGGGTTCGCCATTCCAGCCGCTTTACTAGCAATCTCCCTCCTTGGAGAATCAGCACCTTTAACCTCCTGTTCCATACAGGTGGCAATTTGAACTGAGGATGAACGGGAAGAGGGGGAACCAATGAGAGACTAGCTCTAGGTGTTGGGACAGGCACAGGTCACTCTATTTTCCCATCAGGAAGAAGAATTAACCACAGGCTCATTCTGCCGCCCGGAAGCAGAATAGGGCCTAAAGCAATCCTGCGCTTTTGCGGCCAGCTCCCAAGAGAGCGAGTTGAAAAATGGAGCTCAGGGGCACTGCAATTCACAAACCTGCAGACTTATAAATGATAACTCTCGTCTACAAATATATTGAGGGAAGGCAACAAAGAGGATTTGAAAGCAAGGCAGAATTGCAGGAAACAGATTACAGGAGGCAGATTCGAATCGCCTTTAAAGCACAAGAAAAGCGGCAAAACCTCGACAATGATGCCCTTGGCCAAAAAGGGCGTATGCGTTTTTTGATGAATATATTCAGGTAAAAACGCATACGCCCTTTTTGGCCAACCAAGCAACCTGGAAAGGCAAATCAGCGCTACACAGAAGTCTCGCTTCCCATCGGTCAAAAGGGCCATGCTGAATAAAGGGTCAAAACCAGACATGCAGGACAGGCCACGGAGAAACGGGAGCCTTGCTACGCTGATGGGCGGGATGTAAATTGCCAACAGCCACTCTGGAGAAGTGTACGGTGTGTCCTGAAACATTTACAAAACTCAGCTTAGAGAGCATAGGGCACTTCCACTCATGGGCGTATAAATTGGGAAAACTAAAAATCAGCAAGACACAAGCACCCCAAAGTTTAGGGCTGCTCTGTTGACAAGAACCTCCACTTCGTTACACCTTAAATATCCCAGGAAAGAGAAAAATGGATAAAGAAGTTGTGGTCCTTATGTACAATGGAATATCACTCAGCCATGAAATCAACGTCATAAGGCTAGTAGCAGCATGATGAGTGGATTTAGGTACGACGATTCTAAGTGCAATAAGTCACACAGAAAAAGACACTTATCATAAGATATCACTTATAGAGGGAATGTAAAAACCGCTACCCTTGAACTGAATTACAAAACAGAACAGAGTCACACGGTTAGAAAACACACTACGGCTGCCTAACGGGAAAGGTGAGGTGGGGTGATGCATAAAACAAGGGTTTCAAATTAGCTCAGATACCGTTCCATAAACCCAATATGTAATAGAGAAGACCTACTCCTTGCTCAGGGAACTGGACTCAACACCCCCTATTCACCGCCCAAGAATATATCTGACTAGTAAGAATCTTAAAACCTATGTATTGATATCTCTCTGTAAGTGAGTCAAGTGGGTGTAAAGCTGCATAAACACAGCAGTGAAAAGCAGCTAAACCCCATTATAAAACTCAATTAATTTTAAAAACACGTGAAACAAAGACACTGAAAGAGAGAGAAATTCTTACAAAATTCGTTCAGGGGCTGTGATGCCACCTGGATTGACCATATCTAGACCCGCAGCTGATTGAGACATAAGGGTGGACACTCGTGGGGCTAAGGGGTTTGGTGAGGTTCGGTGAGCAAACGCAGACGCTTTAAAGTAATACTGCGTGGTACCCATCCAATGGGTCCCAAATCTCCAGGTTCAAGGGCATCTTCCTACATCAAAAACATGCATGAGAAACCCAGAAGATGGTCCACCGAGTGATCGGGAAAGGTTTCTAAAACGCACCTCATTTCTCATCTCCTTGTGCTCGGGTTCGCCATTCCAGCCGCTTTACTAGCAATCTCCCTCCTTGGAGAATCAGCACCTTTAACCTCCTGTTCCATACAGGTGGCAATTTGAACTGAGGATGAACGGGAAGACGGGGAACCAATGAGAGACTAGCTCTAGGTGTTGGGACAGGCACAGGTCACTCTATTTTCCCATCAGGAAGAAGAATTAACCACAGGCTCATTCTGCCGCCCGGAAGCAGAATAGGGCCTAAAGCAATCCTGCGCTTTTGCGGCCAGCTCCCAAGAGAGCGAGTTGAAAAATGGAGCTCAGGGGCACTGCAATTCACAAACCTGCAGACTTATAAATGATAACTCTCGTCTACAAATATATTGAGGGAAGGCAACAAAGAGGATTTGAAAGCAAGGCAGAATTGCAGGAAACAGATTACAGGAGGCAGATTCGAATCGCCTTTAAAGCACAAGAAAAGCGGCAAAACCTCGACAATGATGCCCTTGGCCAAAAAGGGCGTATGCGTTTTTTGATGAACGTATTCAGGAAAAAACGCATACGCCCTTTTTGGCCAACCAAGCAACCTGGAAAGGCAAATCAGCGCTACACAGAAGTCTCGCTTCCCATCGGTCAAAAGGGCCATGCTGAATAAAGGGTCAAAACCAGAAATGCAGGACAGGCCACTGAGAAACGGGAGCCTTGCTACGCTGATGGGCGGGATATAAATTGCCAACAGCCACTCTGGAGAAGTGTACGGTGTGTCCTGAAACATTTACAAAACTCAGCTTAGAGAGCATAGGGCACTTCCACTCATGGGCGTATAAATTGGGAAAACTAAAAATCAGCAAGACACAAGCACCCCAAAGTTTAGGGCTGCTCTGTTGACAAGAACCTCCACTTCGTTACACCTTAAATATCCCAGGAAAGAGAAAAATGGATAAAGAAGTTGTGGTCCTTATGTACAATGGAATATCACTCAGCCATGAAATCAACGTCATAAGGCTAGTAGCAGCATGATGAGTGGATTTAGGTACGACGATTCTAAGTGAAATATGTCACACAGAAAAAGACATTTATCATAAGATATCACTTATAGAGGGAATGTAAAAACCGCTACCCTTGAACTGAATTACAAAACAGAACAGAGTCACACGGTTAGAAAACACACTATGGCTGCCTAACGGGAAAGGTGAGGTGGGGTGATGCATAAAACAAGGGTTTCAAATTAGCTCAGATACCGTTCCATAAACCCAATATGTAATAGAGAAGACCTACTCCTTGCTCAGGGAACTGGACTCAACACCCCCTATTCACCGCCCAAGAATATATCTGACTAGTAAGAATCTTAAAACCTATGTATTGATATCTCTCTGTAAGTGAGTCAAGTGGGTGTAAAGCTGCATAAACACAGCAGTGAAAAGCAGCTAAACCCCATTATAAAACTCAATTAATTTTAAAAACCCGTGAAACAAAGACAGTGAAAGAGAGAGAAATTCTTACAAAATTCGTTCAGGGGCTGTGATGCCACCTGAATTGACCATATCTAGACCTGCAGCTGATTGAGACATAAGGGTGGACACTCTTGGGGCTGAGAGGTTTGGTGAGGTTGGGTGAGCAAATGCAGACGCTTTAAAGTAATACTGCGTGGTACCCATCCCATGGGTCCCAAATCTCCAGGTTCAAGGGCATCTTCCTACATCGAAAACATGCATGAGAAACCCAGAAGACGGTCCATCGAGTGATCGGGAAAGGTTTCTAAAACGCACCTCATTTCTCATCTACTTGTGCTCGGGTTCGCCATTCCAGCCGCTTTACTAGCAATCTCCCTCCTTGGAGAATCAGCACCTTTAACCTCCTGTTCCATACATGTGCCAATTTGAACGGAGGATGAACGGGAAGACGGGGAACCAATGAGAGACTAGCTCTAGGTGTTGGGACAGGCACAGGTCACTCTATTTTCCCATCAGGAAGAAGAATTAACCACATGCTCAGTCTGCCTCCCGGAAGCAGAATAGGGCCTAAAGCAATCCTGCGCTTTTGCGGCCAGCTCCCAAGAGAGCGAGTTGAAAAATGGAGCTCAGGGGCACTGCAATTCACAAACCTGCAGACTTATAAATGATAACTCTCGTCTACAAATATATTGAGGGAAGGCAACTAAGAGGATTTGAAAGCAAGGCAGAATTGCAGGAAACAGATTTTAGGAGGCAGATTCGAATCGCCTTTAAAGCACAAGAAAAGCGGCAAAACCTCGACAATGATGCCCTTGGCCAAAAAGGGCGTATGCGTTTTTTCCTGAATATATTCAGGAAAAAACGCATACGCCCTTTTTGGCCAACCAAGCAACCTGGAAAGGCAAATCAGCGCTACACAGAAGTCTCGCTTCCCATCGGTCAAAAGGGCCATGCTGAATAAAGTGTCAAAACCAGAAATGCAGGACAGGCCACGGAGAAACGGGAGCCTTGCTACGCTGATGGGCGGGATGTAAATTGCCAACAGCCACTCTGGAGAAGTCTACGGTGTGTCCTGAAACATTTACAAAACTCAGCTTAGAGAGCATAGGGCACTTCCACTCATGGGCGTATAAATTGGGAAAACTAAAAATCAGCAAGACACAAGCACCCCAAAGTTTAGGGCTGCTCTGTTGACAAGAACCTCCACTTCGTTACACCTTAAATATCCCAGGAAAGAGAAAAATGGATAAAGAAGTTGTGGTCCTTATGTACAATGGAATATCACTCAGCCATGAAATCAACGTCATAAGGCTAGTAGCAGCATGATGAGTGGATTTAGGTACGACGATTCTAAGTGCAATAAGTCACACAGAAAAAGACACTTATCATAAGATATCACTTATAGAGGGAATGTAAAAACCGCTACCCTTGAACTGAATTACAAAACAGAACAGAGTCACACGGTTAGAAAACACACTACGGCTGCCTAACGGGAAAGGTGAGGTGGGGTGATGCATAAAACAAGGGTTTCAAATTAGCTCAGATACCGTTCCATAAACCCAATATGTAATAGAGAAGACCTACTCCTTGCTCAGGGAACTGGACTCAACACCCCCTATTCACCGCTCAAGAATATATCTGACTAGTAAGAATCTTAAAACCTATGTATTCATATCTCTCTGTAAGTGAGTCAAGTGGGTGTAAAGCTGCATAAACACAGCAGTGAAAAGCAGCTAAACCCCATTATAAAACTCAATTAATTTTAAAAACCCGTGAAACAAAGACAGTGAAAGAGAGAGAAATTCTTACAAAATTCGTTCAGGGGCTGTGATGCCACCTGGATTGACCATATCTAGACCCGCAGCTGATTGAGACATAAGGGTGGACACTCGTGGGGCTAAGGGGTTTGGTGAGGTTCGGTGAGCAAACGCAGACGCTTTAAAGTAATACTGCGTGGTACCCATCCAATGGGTCCCAAATCTCCAGGTTCAAGGGCATCTTCCTACATCGAAAACATGCATGAGAAACCCAGAAGATGGTCCACCGAGTGATCGGGAAAGGTTTCTAAAACGCACCTCATTTCTCATCTCCTTGTGCTCGGGTTCGCCATTCCAGCCGCTTTACTAGCAATCTCCCTCCTTGGAGAATCAGCACCTTTAACCTCCTGTTCCATACAGGTGGCAATTTGAACTGAGGATGAACGGGAAGACGGGGAACCAATGAGAGACTAGCTCTAGGTGTTGGGACAGGCACAGGTCACTCTATTTTCCCATCAGGAAGAAGAATTAACCACAGGCTCAGTCTGCCGCCCGGAAGCAGAATAGGGCCTAAAGCAATCCTGCGCTTTTGCGGCCAGCTCCCAAGAGAGCGAGTTGAAAAATGGAGCTCAGGGGCACTGCAATTCACAAACCTGCAGACTTATAAATGATAACTCTCGTCTACAAATATATTGAGGGAAGGCAACAAAGAGGATTTGAAAGCAAGGCAGAATTGCAGGAAACAGATTTCAGGAGGCAGATTCGAATCGCCTTTAAAGCACAGGAAAAGCGGCAAAACCTCGACAATGATGCCCTTGGCCAAAAAGGGCGTATGCGTTTTTTCCTGAATATATTCAGGAAAAAACGCATACGCCCTTTTTGGCCAACCAAGCAACCTGGAAAGGCAAATCAGCGCTACAAAGAAGTCTCGCTTCCCATCGGTCAAAAGGGCCATGCTGAATAAAGTGTCAAAACCAGAAATGCAGGACAGGCCACGGAGAAACGGGAGCCTTGCTACGCTGATGGGCGGGATGTAAATTGCCAACAGCCACTCTGGAGAAGTGTACGGTGTGTCCTGAAACATTTACAAAACTCAGCTTAGAGAGCATAGGGCACTTCCACTCATGGGCGTATAAATTGGGAAAACTAAAAATCAGCAAGACACAAGCACCCCAAAGTTTAGGGCTGCTCTGTTGACAAGAACCTCCACTCCGTTACACCTTAAATATCCCAGGAAAGAGAAAAATGGATAAAGAAGTTGTGGTCCTTATGTACAATGGAACATCACTCAGCCATGAAATCAACGTCATAAGGCTAGTAGCAGCATGATGAGAGGATTTAGGTACGACGATTCTAAGTGAAATAAGTCACACAGAAAAAGACACTTATCATAAGATATCACTTATAGAGGGAATGTAAAAACCGCTACCCTTGAACTGAATTACAAAACAGAACAGAGTCACACGGTTAGAAAACACACTATGGCTGCCTAACGGGAAAGGTGAGGTGGGGTGATGCATAAAACAAGGATTTCAAATTAGCTCAGATACCGTTCCATAAACCCAATATGTAATAGACAAGACCTACTCCTTGCTCAGGGAACTGGACTCAACACCCCCTATTCACCGCCCAAGAATATATCTGACTAGTAAGAATCTTAAAACCTCTGTATTGATATCTCTCTGTAAGTGAGTCAAGTGGGTGTAAAGCTGCATAAACACAGCAGTGAAAAGCAGCTAAACCCCATTATAAAACTCAATTAATTTTAAAAACCCTTGAAACAAAGACAGTGAAAGAGAGAGAAATTCTTACAAAATTCGTTCAGGGGCTGTGATGCCACCTGGATTGACCATATCTAGACCTGCAGCTGATTGAGACATAAGGGTGGACACTCTTGGGGCTGAGAGGTTTGGTGAGGTTGGGTGAGCAAACGCAGACGCTTTAAAGTAATACTGCGTGGTACCCATCCCATGGGTCCCAAATCTCCAAGTTTAAGGGCATCTTCCTACATCGAAAACATGCATGAGAAACCCAGAAGATGGTCCACCGAGTGATCAGGAAAGGTTTCTAAAACGCACCTCATTTCTCATCTCCTTGTGCTCGGGTTCGCCATTCCAGCCGCTTTACTAGCAATCTCCCTCCTTGGAGAATCAGCACCTTTAACCTCCTGTTCCATACAGGTTGCAATTTGTCCTGAGGATGAACGGGAAGAGGGGGAAGCAATGAGAGACTAGCTCTAGGTGTTGGGACAGGCACAGGTCACTCTATTTTCCCATCAGGAAGAAGAATTAACCACAAGCTCAGTCTGCCGCCCGGAAGCAGAATAGGGCCTAAAGCAATCCTGCGCTTTTGCGGCCAGCTCCCAAGAGAG
Source organism: Eschrichtius robustus (assembly GCF_028021215.1). Classification (NCBI taxonomy): domain Eukaryota; kingdom Metazoa; phylum Chordata; class Mammalia; order Artiodactyla; family Eschrichtiidae; genus Eschrichtius; species Eschrichtius robustus. The sequence continues at coordinate 57,396,379 of NC_090830.1, read as the reverse complement.
CGAGTTGAAATATGGAGCTCAGGGGCACTGCAATTCACAACCCTGCAGACTTATAAATGATAACTCTCGTCTACAAATATATTGAGGGAAGGCAACAAAGAGGATTTGAAAGCAAGGCAGAATTGCAGGAAACAGATTTCAGGAGGCAGATTCGAATCGCCTTTAAAGCACAGGAAAAGCGGCAAAACCTCGACAATGATGCCCTTGGCCAAAAAGGGCGTATGCGTTTTTTCCTGAATATATTCAGGAAAAAACGCATACGCCCTTTTTGGCCAACCAAGCAACCTGGAAAGGCAAATCAGCGCTACAAAGAAGTCTCGCTTCCCATCGGTCAAAAGGGCCATGCTGAATAAAGTGTCAAAACCAGAAATGCAGGACAGGCCACGGAGAAACGGGAGCCTTGCTACGCTGATGGCCGGGATGTAAATTGCCAACAGCCACTCTGGAGAAGTGTACGGTGTGTCCTGAAACATTTACAAAACTCAGCTTAGAGAGCATAGGGCACTTCCACTCATGGGCGTATAAATTGGGAAAACTAAAAATCAGCAAGACACAAGCACCCCAAAGTTTAGGGCTGCTCTGTTGACAAGAACCTCCACTTCGTTACACCTTAAATATCCCAGGAAAGAGAAAAATGGATAAAGAAGTTGTGGTCCTTATGTACAATGGAATATCACTCAGCCATGAAATCAACGTCATAAGGCTAGTAGCAGCCTGATGAGTGGATTTAGGTACGACGATTCTAAATGAAATAAGTCACACAGAAAAAGACACTTATCATAAGATATCACTTATAGAGGGAATGTAAAAACCGCTACCCTTGAACTGAATTACAAAACAGAACAGAGTCACACGGTTAGAAAACACACTATGGCTGCCTAACGGGAAAGGTGAGGTGGGGTGATGCATAAAACAAGGGTTTCAAATTAGCTCAGATACCGTTCCATGAACCCAATATGTAATAGACAAGACCTACTCCTTGCTCAGGGAACTGGACTCAACACCCCCTATTCACCGCCCAAGAATATATCTGACTAGTAAGAATCTTAAAACCTATGTATTGATATCTCTCTGTAAGTGAGTCAAGTGGGTGTAAAGCTGCATAAACACAGCAGTGAAAAGCAGCTAAACCCCATTATAAAACTCAATTAATTTTAAAAACCCGTGAAACAAAGACAGTGAAAGAGAGAGAAATTCTTACAAAATTCGTTCAGGGGCTGTGATGCCACCTGGGTTGACCATATCTAGACCTGCAACTGATTGAGACATAAGGGTGGACACTCTTGGGGCTGAGAGGTTTGGTGAGGTTGGGTGAGCAAACGCAGACGCTTTAAAGTAATACTGCGTGGTACCCATCCCATGGGTGCCAAATCTCCAGGTTCAAGGGCATCTTCCTACATCGAAAACATGCATGAGAAACCCAGAAGATGGTCCACCGAGTGATCGGGAAAGGTTTCTAAAACGCACCTCATTTCTCATCTCCTTGTGCTCGGGTTCGCCATTCCAGCCGCTTTACTAGCAATCTCCCTCCTTGGAGAATCAGCACCTTTAACCTCCTGTTCCATACAGGTTGCAATTTGTCCTGAGGATGAACGGGAAGAGGGGGAACCAATGAGAGACTAGCTCTAGGTGTTGGGACAGGCACAGGTCACTCTATTTTCCCATCAGGAAGAAGAATTAACCACAAGCTCAGTCTGCCGCCCGGAAGCAGAATAGGGCCTAAAGCAATCCTGCGCTTTTGCGGCCAGCTCCCAAGAGAGCGAGTTGAAAAATGGAGCTCAGGGGCACTGCAATTCACAAACCTGCAGACTTATAAATGATAACTCTCGTCTACAAATATATTGAGGGAAGGCAACAAAGAGGATTTGAAAGCAAGGCAGATTTGCAGGAAACAGATTTCAGGAGGCAGATTCGAATCGCCTTTAAAGCACAGGAAAAGCGGCAAAACCTCGACAATGATGCCCTTGGCCAAAAAGGGCGTATGCGTATTTTCCTGAATATATTCAGGAAAAAACGCATACGCCCTTTTTGGCCAACCAAGCAACCTGGAAAGGCAAATCAGCGCTACAAAGAAGTCTCGCTTCCCATCGGTCTAAAGGGCCATGCTGAATAAAGTGTCAAAACCAGAAATGCAGGACAGGCCACGGAGAAACGGGAGCCTTGCTACGCTGATGGCCGGGATGTAAATTGCCAACAGCCACTCTGGAGAAGTGTACGGTGTGTCCTGAAACATTTACAAAACTCAGCTTAGAGAGCATAGGGCACTTCCACTCATGGGCGTATAAATTGGGAAAACTAAAAATCAGCAAGACACAAGCACCCCAAAGTTTAGGGCTGCTCTGTTGACAAGAACCTCCACTTCGTTACACCTTAAATGTCCCAGGAAAGAGAAAAATGGATAAAGAAGTTGTGGTCCTTATGTACAATGGAATATCACTCAGCCATGAAATCAACGTCATAAGGCTAGTAGCAGCCTGATGAGTGGATTTAGGTACGACGATTGTAAATGAAATAAGTCACACAGAAAAAGACACTTATCATAAGATATCACTTATAGAGGGAATGTAAAAACCGCTACCCTTGAACTGAATTACAAAACAGAACAGAGTCACACGGTTAGAAAACACACTATGGCTGCCTAACGGGAAAGGTGAGGTGGGGTGATGCATAAAACAAGGGTTTCAAATTAGCTCAGATACCGTTCCATGAACCCAATATGTAATAGACAAGACCTACTCCTTGCTCAGGGAACTGGACTCAACACCCCCTATTCACCGCCCAAGAATATATCTGACTAGTAAGAATCTTAAAACCTATGTATTGATATCTCTCTGTAAGTGAGTCAAGTGGGTGTAAAGCTGCATAAACACAGCAGTGAAAAGCAGCTAAACCCCATTATAAAACTCAATTAATTTTAAAAACCCGTGAAACAAAGACAGTGAAAGAGAGAGAAATTCTTACAAAATTCGTTCAGGGGCTGTGATGCCACCTGGGTTGACCATATCTAGACCTGCAACTGATTGAGACATAAGGGTGGACACTCTTGGGGCTGAGAGGTTTGGTGAGGTTGGGTGAGCAAACGCAGACGCTTTAAAGTAATACTGCGTGGTACCCATCCCATGGGTGCCAAATCTCCAGGTTCAAGGGAATCTTCCTACATCGAAAACATGCATGAGAAACCCAGAAGATGGTCCACCGAGTGATCGGGAAAGGTTTCTAAAACGCACCTCATTTCTCATCTCCTTGTGCTCGGGTTCGCCATTCCAGCCGCTTTACTAGCAATCTCCCTCCTTGGAGAATCAGCACCTTTAACCTCCTGTTCCATACAGGTGGCAATTTGAACGGAGGATGAACGGGAAGAGGGGGAACCAATGAGAGACTAGCTCTAGGTGTTGGGACAGGCACAGGTCACTCTATTTTCCCATCAGGAAGAAGAATTAACCACAAGCTCAGTCTGCCGCCCGGAAGCAGAATAGGGCCTAAAGCAATCCTGCGCTTTTGCGGCCAGCTCCCAAGAGAGCGAGTTGAAAAATGGAGCTCAGGGGCACTGCAATTCACAACCCTGCAGACTTATAAATGATAACTCTCGTCTACAAATATATTGAGGGAAGGCAACAAAGAGGATTTGAAAGCAAGGCAGAATTGCAGGAAACAGATTTCAGGAGGCAGATTCGAATCGCCTTTAAAGCACAGGAAAAGCGGCAAAACCTCGACAATGATGCCCTTGGCCAAAAAGGGCGTATGCGTTTTTTCCTGAATATATTCAGGAAAAAACGCATACGCCCTTTTTGGCCAACCAAGCAACCTGGAAAGGCAAATCAGCGCTACAAGAAGTCTCGCTTCCCATCGGTCAAAAGGGCCATGCTGAATAAAGTGTCAAAACCAGAAATGCAAGACAGGCCACGGAGAAACGGGAGCCTTGCTACGCTGATGGGCGTGATGTAAATTGCCAACAGCCACTCTGGAGAAGTGTACGGTGTGTCCTGAAACATTTACAAAACTCAGCTTAGAGAGCATAGGGCACTTCCACTCATGGGCGTATAAATTGGGAAAACTAAAAATCAGCAAGACACAAGCACCCCAAAGTTTAGGGCTGCTCTGTTGACAAGAACCTCCACTTCGTTACACCTTAAATATCCCAGGAAAGAGAAAAATGGATAAAGAAGTTGTGGTCCTTATGTACAATGGAATATCACTCAGCCATGAAATCAACGTCATAAGGCTAGTAGCAGCCTGATGAGTGGATTTAGGTACGACGATTCTAAATGAAATAAGTCACACAGAAAAAGACACTTATCATAAGATATCACTTATAGAGGGAATGTAAAAACCGCTACCCTTGAACTGAATTACAAAACAGAACAGAGTCACACGGTTAGAAAACACACTATGGCTGCCTAACGGGAAAGGTGAGGTGGGGTGATGCATAAAACAAGGGTTTCAAATTAGCTCAGATACCGTTCCATGAACCCAATATGTAATAGACAAGACCTACTCCTTGCTCAGGGAACTGGACTCAACACCCCCTATTCACCGCCCAAGAATATATCTGACTAGTAAGAATCTTAAAACCTATGTATTGATATCTCTCTGTAAGTGAGTCAAGTGGGTGTAAAGCTGCATAAACACAGCAGTGAAAAGCAGCTAAACCCCATTATAAAACTCAATTAATTTTAAAAACCCGTGAAACAAAGACAGTGAAAGAGAGAGAAATTCTTACAAAATTCGTTCAGGGGCTGTGATGCCACCTGGGTTGACCATATCTAGACCTGCAACTGATTGAGACATAAGGGTGGACACTCTTGGGGCTGAGAGGTTTGGTGAGGTTGGGTGAGCAAACGCAGACGCTTTAAAGTAATACTGCGTGGTACCCATCCCATGGGTGCCAAATCTCCAGGTTCAAGGGAATCTTCCTACATCGAAAACATGCATGAGAAACCCAGAAGATGGTCCACCGAGTGATCGGGAAAGGTTTCTAAAACGCACCTCATTTCTCATCTCCTTGTGCTCGGGTTCGCCATTCCAGCCGCTTTACTAGCAATCTCCCTCCTTGGAGAATCAGCACCTTTAACCTCCTGTTCCATACAGGTGGCAATTTGAACGGAGGATGAACGGGAAGAGGGGGAACCAATGAGAGACTAGCTCTAGGTGTTGGGACAGGCACAGGTCACTCTATTTTCCCATCAGGAAGAAGAATTAACCACAAGCTCAGTCTGCCGCCCGGAAGCAGAATAGGGCCTAAAGCAATCCTGCGCTTTTGCGGCCAGCTCCCAAGAGAGCGAGTTGAAAAATGGAGCTCAGGGGCACTGCAATTCACAACCCTGCAGACTTATAAATGATAACTCTCTTCTACAAATATATTGAGGGAAGGCAACAAAGAGGATTTGAAAGCAAGGCAGAATTGCAGGAAACAGATTTCAGGAGGCAGATTCGAATCGCCTTTAAAGCACAGGAAAAGCGGCAAAACCTCGACAATGATGCCCTTGGCCAAAAAGGGCGTATGCGTTTTTTCCTGAATATATTCAGGAAAAAACGCATACGCCCTTTTTGGCCAACCAAGCAACCTGGAAAGGCAAATCAGCGCTACAAGAAGTCTCGCTTCCCATCGGTCAAAAGGGCCATGCTGAATAAAGTGTCAAAACCAGAAATGCAGGACACGCCACGGAGAAACGGGAGCCTTGCTACGCTGATGGGCGTGATGTAAATTGCCAACAGCCACTCTGGAGAAGTGTACGGTGTGTCCTGAAACATTTACAAAACTCAGCTTAGAGAGCATAGGGCACTTCCACTCATGGGCGTATAAATTGGGAAAACTAAAAATCAGCAAGACACAAGCACCCCAAAGTTTAGGGCTGCTCTGTTGACAAGAACCTCCACTTCGTTACACCTTAAATATCCCAGGAAAGAGAAAAATGGATAAAGAAGTTGTGGTCCTTATGTACAATGGAATATCACTCAGCCATGAAAACAACGTCATAAGGCTAGTAGCAGCCTGATGAGTGGATTTAGGTACGACGATTCTAAATGAAATAAGTCACACAGAAAAAGACACTTATCATAAGATATCACTTATAGAGGGAATGTAAAAACCGCTACCCTTGAACTGAATTACAAAACAGAACAGAGTCACACGGTTAGAAAACACACTATGGCTGCCTAACGGGAAAGGTGAGGTGGGGTGATGCATAAAACAAGGGTTTCAAATTAGCTCAGATACCGTTCCATGAACCCAATATGTAATAGACAAGACCTACTCCTTGCTCAGGGAACTGGACTCAACACCCCCTATTCACCGCCCAAGAATATATCTGACTAGTAAGAATCTTAAAACCTATGTATTGATATCTCTCTGTAAGTGAGTCAAGTGGGTGTAAAGCTGCATAAACACAGCAGTGAAAAGCAGCTAAACCCCATTATAAAACTCAATTAATTTTAAAAACCCGTGAAACAAAGACAGTGAAAGAGAGAGAAATTCTTACAAAATTCGTTCAGGGGCTGTGATGCCACCTGGGTTGACCATATCTAGACCTGCAACTGATTGAGACATAAGGGTGGACACTCTTGGGGCTGAGAGGTTTGGTGAGGTTGGGTGAGCAAACGCAGACGCTTTAAAGTAATACTGCGTGGTACCCATCCCATGGGTGCCAAATCTCCAGGTTCAAGGGAATCTTCCTACATCGAAAACATGCATGAGAAACCCAGAAGATGGTCCACCGAGTGATCGGGAAAGGTTTCTAAAACGCACCTCATTTCTCATCTCCTTGTGCTCGGGTTCGCCATTCCAGCCGCTTTACTAGCAATCTCCCTCCTTGGAGAATCAGCACCTTTAACCTCCTGTTCCATACAGGTGGCAATTTGAACGGAGGATGAACGGGAAGAGGGGGAACCAATGAGAGACTAGCTCTAGGTGTTGGGACAGGCACAGGTCACTCTATTTTCCCATCAGGAAGAAGAATTAACCACAAGCTCAGTCTGCCGCCCGGAAGCAGAATAGGGCCTAAAGCAATCCTGCGCTTTTGCGGCCAGCTCCCAAGAGAGCGAGTTGAAAAATGGAGCTCAGGGGCACTGCAATTCACAACCCTGCAGACTTATAAATGATAACTCTCGTCTACAAATATATTGAGGGAAGGCAACAAAGAGGATTTGAAAGCAAGGCAGAATTGCAGGAAACAGATTTCAGGAGGCAGATTCGAATCGCCTTTAAAGCACAGGAAAAGCGGCAAAACCTCGACAATGATGCCCTTGGCCAAAAAGGGCGTATGCGTTTTTTCCTGAATATATTCAGGAAAAAACGCATACGCCATTTTTGGCCAACCAAGCAACCTGGAAAGGCAAATCAGCGCTACAAAGAAGTCTCGCTTCCCATCGGTCAAAAGGGCCATGCTGAATAAAGTGTCAAAACCAGAAATGCAGGACAGGCCACGGAGAAACGGGAGCCTTGCTACGCTGATGGGCGGGATGTAAATTGCCAACAGCCACTCTGGAGAAGTGTACGGTGTGTCCTGAAACATTTACAAAACTCAGCTTAGAGAGCATAGGGCACTTCCACTCATGGGCGTATAAATTGGGAAAACTAAAAATCAGCAAGACACAAGCACCCCAAAGTTTAGGGCTGCTCTGTTGACAAGAACCTCCACTTCGTTACACCTTAAATATCCCAGGAAAGAGAAAAATGGATAAAGAAGTTGTGGTCCTTATGTACAATGGAACATCACTCAGCCATGAAATCAACGTCATAAGGCTAGTAGCAGCATGATGAGTGGATTTAGGTACGACGATTCTAAGTGAAATAAGTCACACAGAAAAAGACACTTATCATAAGATATCACTTATAGAGGGAATGTAAAAACCGCTACCCTTGAACTGAATTACAAAACAGAACAGAGTCACACGGTTAGAAAACACACTATGGCTGCCTAACGGGAAAGGTGAGGTGGGGTGATGCATAAAACAAGGGTTTCAAATTAGCTCAGATACCGTTCCATAAACCCAATATGTAATAGACAAGACCTACTCCTTGCTCAGGGAACTGGACTCAACACCCCCTATTCACCGCCCAAGAATATATCTGACTAGTAAGAATCTTAAAACCTCTGTATTGATATCTCTCTGTAAGTGAGTCAAGTGGGTGTAAAGCTGCATAAACACAGCAGTGAAAAGCAGCTAAACCCCATTATAAAACTCAATTAATTTTAAAAACCCTTGAAACAAAGACAGTGAAAGAGAGAGAAATTCTTACAAAATTCGTTCAGGGGCTGTGATGCCACCTGGATTGACCATATCTAGACCTGCAGCTGATTGAGACATAAGGGTGGACACTCTTGGGGCTGAGAGGTTTGGTGAGGTTGGGTGAGCAAACGCAGACGCTTTAAAGTAATACTGCGTGGTACCCATCCCATGGATCCCAAATATTCAGGTTCAAGGGCATCTTCCTACATCGAAAACATGCATGAGAAACCCAGAAGATGGTCCACCGAGTGATCGGGAAAGTTTTCTAAAACGCACCTCATTTCTCATCTCCTTGTGCTCGGGTTCGCCATTCCAGCCGCTTTACTAGCAATCTCCCTCCTTGGAGAATCAGCACCTTTAACCTCCTGTTCCATACAGGTTGCAATTTGTCCTGAGGATGAACGGGAAGAGGGGGAACCAATGAGAGACTAGCTCTAGGTGTTGGGACAGGCACAGGTCACTCTATTTTCCCATCAGGAAGAAGAATTAACCACAAGCTCAGTCTGCCGCCCGGAAGCAGAATAGGGCCTAAAGCAATCCTGCGCTTTTGCGGCCAGCTCCCAAGAGAGCGAGTTGAAAAATGGAGCTCAGGGGCACTGCAATTCACAACCCTGCAGACTTATAAATGATAACTCTCGTCTACAAATATATTGAGGGAAGGCAACAAAGAGGATTTGAAAGCAAGGCAGAATTGCAGGAAACAGATTTCAGGAGGCAGATTCGAATCGCCTTTAAAGCACAGGAAAAGCGGCAAAACCTCGACAATGATGCCCTTGGCCAAAAAGGGCGTATGCGTTTTTTCCTGAATATATTCAGGAAAAAACGCATACGCCCTTTTTGGCCAACCAAGCAACCTGGAAAGGCAAATCAGCGCTACAAAGAAGTCTCGCTTCCCATCGGTCAAAAGGGCCATGCTGAATAAAGTGTCAAAACCAGAAATGCAGGACAGGCCACGGAGAAACGGGAGCCTTGCTACGCTGATGGGCGGGATGTAAATTGCCAACAGCCACTCTGGAGAAGTGTACGGTGTGTCCTGAAACATTTACAAAACTCAGCTTAGAGAGCATAGGGCACTTCCACTCATGGGCGTATAAATTGGGAAAACTAAAAATCAGCAAGACACAAGCACCCCAAAGTTTAGGGCTGCTCTGTTGACAAGAACCTCCACTTCGTTACACCTTAAATATCCCAGGAAAGAGAAAAATGGATAAAGAAGTTGTGGTCCTTATGTACAATGGAACATCACTCAGCCATGAAATCAACGTCATAAGGCTAGTAGCAGCATGATGAGTGGATTTAGGTACGACGATTCTAAGTGAAATAAGTCACACAGAAAAAGACACTTATCATAAGATATCACTTATAGAGGGAATGTAAAAACCGCTACCCTTGAACTGAATTACAAAACAGAACAGAGTCACACGGTTAGAAAACACACTATGGCTGCCTAACGGGAAAGGTGAGGTGGGGTGATGCATAAAACAAGGGTTTCAAATTAGCTCAGATACCGTTCCATAAACCCAATATGTAATAGACAAGACCTACTCCTTGCTCAGGGAACTGGACTCAACACCCCCTATTCACCGCCCAAGAATATATCTGACTAGTAAGAATCTTAAAACCTCTGTATTGATATCTCTCTGTAAGTGAGTCAAGTTGGTGTAAAGCTGCATAAACACAGCAGTGAAAAGCAGCTAAACCCCATTATAAAACTCAATTAATTTTAAAAACCCTTGAAACAAAGACAGTGAAAGAGAGAGAAATTCTTACAAAATTCGTTCAGGGGCTGTGATGCCACCTGGATTGACCATATCTAGACCTGCAGCTGATTGAGACATAAGGGTGGACACTCTTGGGGCTGAGAGGTTTGGTGAGGTTGGGTGAGCAAACGCAGACGGTTTAAAGTAATACTGCGTGGTACCCATCCCATGGGTGCCAAATCTCCAGGTTCAAGGGCATCTTCCTACATCGAAAACATGCAAGAGAAACCCAGAAAATGGTCCACCGAGTGATCGGGAAAGGTTTCTAAAACGCACCTCATTTCTCATCTCCTTGTGCTCGGGTTCGCCATTCCAGCCGCTTTACTAGCAATCTCCCTCAGTGGAGAATCAGCACCTTTAACCTCCTGTTCCATACAGGTGGCAATTTGAACTGAGGATGAACGGGAAGACGGGGAACCAATGAGAGACTAGCTCTAGGTGTTGGGACAGGCACAGGTCACTCTATTTTCCCATCAGGAAGAAGAATTAACCACAGGCTCAGTCTGCCGCCCGGAAGCAGAATAGGGCCTAAAGCAATCCTGCGCTTTTGCGGCCAGCTCCCAAGAGAGCGAGTTGAAAAATGGAGCTCAGGGGCACTGCAATTCACAAACCTGCAGACTTATAAATGATAACTCTCGTCTACAAATATATTGAGGGAAGGCAACAAAGAGGATTTGAAAGCAAGGCAGAATTGCAGAAAACTGATTTCAGGAGGCAGATTCGAATCGCCTTTAAAGCACAGGAAAAGCGGCAAAACCTCGACAATGATGCCCTTGGCCAAAAAGGGCGTATGCGTTTTTTCCTGAATATATTCAGGAAAAAACGCATACGCCCTTTTTGGCCAACCAAGCAACCTGGAAAGGCAAATCAGCGCTACAAAGAAGTCTCGCTTCCCATCGGTCAAAAGGGCCATGCTGAATAAAGTGTCAAAACCAGAAATGCAGGACAGGCCAAGGAGAAACGGGAGCCTTGCTACGCTGATGGGCAGGATGTAAATTGCCAACAGCCACTCTGGAGAAGTGTACGGTGTGTCCTGAAACATTTACAAAACTCAGCTTAGAGAGCATAGGGCACTTCCACTCATGGGCGTATAAATTGGGAAAACTAAAAATCAGCAAGACACAAGCACCCCAAAGTTTAGGGCTGCTCTGTTGACAAGAACCTCCACTTCGTTACACCTTAAATATCCCAGGAAAGAGAAAAATGTATAAAGATGTTGTGCTCCTTATGTACAATGGAATATCACTCAGCCATGAAATCAACGTCATAAGGCTAGTAGCAGCATGATGCGTGGATTTAGGTACGACGATTCTAAGTCAAATAACTCACACAGATAAAGACACTTATCATAAGATATCACTTATAGAGGGAATGTAAAAACCGCTACCCTTGAACTGAATTACAAAACAGAACAGAGTCACACGGTTAGAAAACACACTATGGCTGCCTAACGGAAAAGGTGAGGTGGGGTGATGCATAAAACAAGGGTTTCAAATTAGCACAGATACCGTTCCATAAACCCAATATGTAATAGAGAAGACCTACTCCTTGCTCAGGGAACTGGACTCAACACCCCCTATTCACCGCCCAAGAATATATCTGACTAGTAAGAATCTTAAAACCTATGTATTGATATCTCTCTGTAAGGGAGTCAAGTGGGTGTAAAGCTGCATAAACACAGCAGTGAAAAGAAGCTAAACCCCATTATAAAACTCAATTAATTTTAAAAACCCGTGAAACAAAGACAGTGAAAGGGAGAGAAATTCTTACAAAATTCGTTCAGGCGCTGTGATGCCACCTGGATTGATCATATCTAGACCCGCAGCTGATTCAGACATAAGGGTGGACACTCTTGGGGCTGAGGGGTTTGGTGAGGTTCGGTGAGCAAACGCAGACGCTTTAAAGTAATACTGCGTGGTACCCATCCCATGGGTCCCAAATCTCCAGGTTCAAGGGCATCTTCCTACATCGAAAACATGCATGAGAAACCCAGAAGATGGTCCACCGAGTGATCGGGAAAGGTTTCTAAAACGCACCTCATTTCTCATCTCCTTGTGCTCGGGTCCGCCATTCCAGCCGCTTTACTAGCAATCTCCCTCCTTGGAGAATCAGCACCTTTAACCTCCTGTTCCATACAGGTTGCAATTTGTCCTGAGGATGAACGGGAAGAGGGGGAACCAATGAGAGACTAGCTCTAGGTGTTGGGACAGGCACAGGTCACTCTATTTTCCCATCAGGAAGAAGAATTAACCACAAGCTCAGTCTGCCGCCCGGAAGCAGAATAGGGCCTAAAGCAATCCTGCGCTTTTGCGGCCAGCTCCCAAGAGAGCGAGTTGAAAAATGGAGCTCAGGGGCACTGCAATTCACAAACCTGCAGACTTATAAATGATAACTCTCGTCTACAAATATATTGAGGGAAGGCAACAAAGAGGATTTGAAAGCAAGGCAGAATTGCAGGAAACAGATTTCAGGAGGCAGATTCGAATCGCCTTTAAAGCACAGGAAAAGCGGCAAAACCTCGACAATGATGCCCTTGACCAAAAAGGGCGTATGCGTTTTTTCCTGAATATATTCAGGAAAAAACGTACACGCCCTGTTTGGCCGTCCAAGCATCCTGGAAAGGCAAATCAGCGGTACAAAGAAGTCTCGCTTCCCATCGGTCAAAAGGGACATGCTGAATAAAGTGTCAAAACCAAAAACGCAGGACAGGCCATGGAGAAACGGAAGCCTTGCTACGCTGATGGGCGGGATGTAAATTGCCAACAGCCACTCTGGAGAAGTGTACGGTGTGTCCTGAAACATCTACAAAACTCAGCTTAGAGAGCATAGGGCACTTCCACTCATGGGCGTATAAATTGGGAAAACTAAAAATCAGCAAGACACAAGCACCCCAAAGTTTAGGGCTGCTCTGTTGACAAGAACCTCCACTTCGTTACACCTTAAATATCCCAGGAAAGAGAAAAATGGATAAAGAAGTTGTGCTCCTTATGTACAATGGAATATCACTCAGCCATGAAATCAACGTCATAAGGCTAGTAGCAGCATGATGAGTGGATTTAGGTACGACGATTCTAAGTGCAATAAGTCACACAGAAAAGGACACTTATCATAAGATATCACTTATAGAGGGAATGTAAAAACCTCTACCCTTGAACTGAATTACAAAACAGAACAGAGTCACACGTTTAGAAAACACACTATGGCTGCCTAACGGGAAAAGTGAGGTGGGGTGATGCATAAAACAAGGGTTTCAAATTAGCTCAGATACCGTTCCATAAACCCAATATGTAATAGACAAGTCCTACTCCTTGCTCAGGGAACTGGACTCAACACCCCCTATTCACCGCTCAAGAATATATCTGACTAGTAAGAATCTTAAAACTTATGTATTGATATCTCTCTGTAAGTGAGTCAAGTGGGTGTAAAGCTGCATAAACACAGCAGTGAAAAGCAGCTAAACCCCATTATAAAACTCAATTAATTTTAAAAACCAGTGAAACAAAGACAGTGAAAGAGAGAGAAATTCTTACAAAATTCGTTCAGGGGCTGTGATGCCACCTGGATTGACCATATCTAGACCCGCAGCTGATTGAGACATAAGGGTGGACACTCTTGGGGCTGAGAGGTTTGGTGTGGTTGGGTGAGCAAACGCAGACGCTTTAAAGTAATACTGCTTGGTACCCATCCCATGGGTCCCAAATCTCCAGGTTCAAGGGCATATTCCTACATCGAAAACATGCATGAGAAACCCAGAAGATGGTCCACCGAGTGATCGGGAAAGGTTTCTAAAACGCACCTCATTTCTCATCTCCTTGTGCTCGGGTTCGCCATTCCAGCCGCTTTACTAGCAATCTCCCTCAGTGGAGAATCAGCACCTTTAACCTCCTGTTCCATACAGGTGGCAATTTGAACTGAGGATGAACGGGAAGACGGGGAACCAATGAGAGACTAGCTCTAGGTGTTGGGACAGGCACAGGTCACTCTATTTTCCCATCAGGAAGAAGAATTAACCACAAGCTCAGTCTGCCGCCCGGAAGCAGAATAGGGCCTAAAGCAATCCTGCGCTTTTGCGGCAAGCTCCCAAGAGAGCGAGTTGAAAAATGGAGCTCAGGGGCACTGCAATTCACAAACCTGCAGACTTATAAATGATAACTCTCGTCTACAAATATATTGAGGGAAGGCAACAAAGAGGATTTGAAAGCAAGGCAGAATTGCAGGAAACAGATTTCAGGAGGCAGATTCGAATCGCCTTTAAAGCACAGGAAAAGCGGCAAAACCTCGACAATGATGCCCTTGGCCAAAAAGGGCGTATGCGTTTTTTCCTGAATATATTCAGGAAAAAACGCATACGCCCTTTTTGGCCAACCAAGCAACCTGGAAAGGCAAATCAGCGCTACAAAGAAGTCTCGCTTCCCATCGGTCAAAAGGGCCATGCTGAATAAAGTGTCAAAACCAGAAATGCAGGACAGGCCACGGAGAAACGGGAGCCTTGCTACGCTGATGGGCGGGATGTAAATTGCCAACAGCCACTCTGGAGAAGTGTACGGTGTGTCCTGAAACATTTACAAAACTCAGCTTAGAGAGCATAGGGCACTTCCACTCATGGGCGTATAAATTGGGAAAACTAAAAATCAGCAAGACACAAGCACCCCAAAGTTTAGGGCTGCTCTGTTGACAAGAACCTCCACTTTGTTACACCTTAAATATCCCACGAAAGAGAAAAATGGATAAAGAAGTTGTGGTCCTTATGTACAATGGAATATCACTCAGCCATGAAATCAACGTCATAAGGCTAGTAGCAGCATGATGAGTGGATTTAGGTACGACGATTCTAAGTGAAATAAGTCACACAGAAAAAGACACTTATCATAAGATATCACTTACAGAGGGAATGTAAAAACCGCTACCCTTGAACTGAATTACAAAACAGAACAGAGTCACACGTTTAGAAAACACACTATGGCTGCCTAACGGGAAAGGTGAGGTGGGGTGATGCATAAAACAAGGGTTTCAAATTAGCTCAGATACCGTTCCATAAACCCAATATGTAATAGACAAGACCTACTCCTTGCTCAGTGAACTGGACTCAACACCCCCTATTCACCGCCCAAGAATATATCTGACTAGTAAGAATCTTAAAACCTATGTATTGATATCTCTCTGTAAGTGAGTCAAGTGGGTGTAAAGCTGCATAAACACAGCAGTGAAAAGCAGCTAAACCCCATTATAAAACTCAATTAATTTTAAAAACCCGTGAAACAAAGACAGTGAAAGAGAGAGAAATTCTTACAAAATCCGTTCAGGGGCTGTGATGCCACCTGGATTGACCATATCCAGACCTGCATATGATTGAGACATAAGGGTGGACACTCTTGGGGCTGAGAGGTTTGGTGAGGTTGGGTGAGCAAACGCAGACGCTTTAAAGTAATACTGCGTGGTAGCCATCCCATGGGTCCCAAATCTCCAGGTTCAAGGGCATCTTCCTACATCGAAAACATGCATGAGAAACCCAGAAGACGGTACACCGAGTGATCGGGAAAGGTTTCTAAAACGCACCTCATTTCTCATCTCCTTGTGCTCGGGTTCGCCATTCCAGCCGCTTTACTAGCAATCTGCCTCCTTAGAGAATCAGCACCTTTAACCTCCTGTTCCCTACAGGTTGCTATGTGTTCTGAGGATGAACTGGAAGAGGGTGAACCAATGAGAGACTAACTCTAGGTGTTGGGACAGGCACAGTTCACTCTATTTTCCCATCAGGAAGAAGAATTAACCGCAGGCTCAGTCTGCTGACCGGAACCAGAATAGGGCCTGAAGCAATCCTGCGCTTTTGCGGCTAGCTCCCAAAACAGCGAGTTGAAAAATGGAGCTCAGGGGCACTGCAATTCACAAACCTGCAGAGTTATAAATGTTAACTCTCGTCCTCAAATAGATTGAGGGAAGGCAACGAAGAGGATTTGAAAGCAAGGCAGAATTGCAGGAAACAGATTTCAGGAGGCAGATTCGAATCACCTTTAAAGCACAGGAAAAGCGGCAAAACCTCGACAATGATGCCCTTGGCCAAAAAGGGCGTATGCGTTTTTTCCTGAATATATTCAGGAAAAAACGCATACGCCCTTTTTGGCCAACCAAGCAACCTGGAAAGGCAAATCAGGGCTACAAAGAAGTCTCGCTTCCCATCGGTCAAAAGGGCCATGCTGAATAAAGTGTCAAAACCAGAAATGCAGGACAGGCCACGGAGAAACTGGAGCCTTGCTACGCTGATGGGCGGGATGTAAATTGCCAACAGCCACTCTGGAGAAGTGTACGGTGTGTCCTGAAACATTTACAAAACTCAGCTTAGAGAGCATAGGGCACTTCCACTCATGGGCGTATAAATTGGGAAAACTAAAAATCAGCAAGACACAAGCACCCCAAAGTTTAGGGCTGCTCTGTTGACAAGAACCTCCACTTCGTTACACCTTAAATATCCCAGGAAAGAGAAAAATGGATAAAGAAGTTGTGGTCCTTATGTACAATGGAATATCACTCAGCCATGAAATCAACGTCATAAAGCTAGTAGCAGCATGATGAGTGGATTTAGGTACGACGATTCTAAGTGAAATAAGTCACACAGAAAAAGACACTTATCATAAGATATCACTTATAGAGGGAATGTAAAAACCGCTACCCTTGAACTGAATTACAAAACAGAACAGAGTCACACGTTTAGAAAACACACTATGGCTGCCTAACGGGAAAGGTGAGGTGGGGTGATGCATAAAACAAGGGTTTCAAATTAGCTCAGATACCGTTCCATAAACCCAATATGTAATAGACAAGACCTACTCCTTGCTCAGGGAACTGGACTCAACACCCCCTATTCACCGCCCAAGAATATATCTGACTAGTAAGAATCTTAAAACCTATGTATTGATATCTCTCTGTAAGTGAGTCAAGTGGGTGTATAGCTGCATAAACACAGCAGTAAAAAGCAGCTAAACCCCATTATAAAACTCAATTAATTTTAAAAACCCGTGAAGCAAAGACAGTGAAAGAGAGAGAAATTCTTACAAAATTCGTTCAGGGGCTGTGATGCCACCTGGATTGGCCATATCTAGACCCACAGCTGATTGCGATATAAGGGTGAACACTCTTGGGGCTGAGAGTTTTGGTTAGGTTGGGTGAGCAAACGCAGACCCTTTAAAGTAATACTGCGTGGTACCCATCCCATGGGTCCCAAATGTCCAGTTTCAAGGGCATCTTCCTACATCGAAAACATGCATGAAAAACCCAGAAGATGGTACACCGTGTGAATGGGGAAGGTTTCTAAAACGCACCTCATTTCTCATCTCATTGTGCTCGGTTTCGCCATTCCAGCCGCTTTACTAGCAATCTCCCTCCTTGGAGAATCGGCACCTTTAACCTCCTATTCCGTACAGGTTGCAATGTTTCCTGAGGATGAACGGGAAGAGGGGGAACCAGTGAGAGACTAGCCTCTAGGTGTTGCGACAGGCACAGGTCACTCTATTTTCCCATCAGGAAGAAGAATTAACCACAGGCTCAGTCTGCCGCCCGGGAGCAGAATAGGGCCTGAAGCAATCCTGAGCTTTTGCGGCCAGCTCCCAAGAAAGCGAGTTGAAAAATGGAGCTCAGGGGCACTGCAATTCACAACCCTGCAGAGTTATAAATGATAACTCTCGTCCACAAATATATTGAGGGAATGCAACGAGGAGGATTAGAAAACAAGGCAGAATTGCAGGAAACAGATTTCAGGAGTTAGATTCGAATCGCCTTTAAAGCACAGGAAAAGCGGCAAAACCTCGACAATGATGCCCTTGGCCAAAAAGGACGTATGCGTTTTTTCCTGAATATATTCAGGAAAAAACGCATACGCCCTTTTTGGCCAACCAAGCAACCTGGAAAGGCAAATCAGCGCTACAAGGAAGTCTCGCTTCCCATCGCTCAAAAGGGCCATGCTGAATAAAGAGTCAAAACCGGAAATGCAGGACAGGCCATGGAGAAACGGGAGCCTTGCTATGCTGATGGGTGGGATGTAAATTGCCAACAGCCATTCTGGAGAAGTGTACGGTGTGTCCTGAAACATCTACAAAACTCAGCTTAGAGAGCATAGGACACTTCCACTCATGGGCGTATAAATTGGGAAAACTAAAAATCAGCAAGACACAAGCACCCCAAAGTTTAGGGCTGCTCTGTTGACAAGAACCTCCACTTCGCTACACCTTAAATATCCCAGGAAAGAGAAAAATGGATAAAGAAGTTGTGGTCCTTATGTACAATGGAATATCACTCAGCCATGAAATCAACGTCATAAGGCTAGTAGCAGCATGATGAGTGGATTTAGGTACGACAATTCTAAGTGAAATAAGTCACACAGAAAAAGACACTTATCATAAGATATCACTTATAGACGGAATGTAAAAACCGCTACCCTTGAACTGAATTACAAAACAGAACAGAGTCACACGGTTAGAAAACACACTATGGCTGCCTAACGGGAAAGTTGAGGTGGGGTGATGCATAAAACAAGGGTTACAAATTAGCTCAGATACCGTTCCATAAACCCAATATGTAATAGACAAGACCTACTCCTTGCTCAGGGAACTGGACTCAACACCCCCTATTCACCGCCCAAGAATATATCTGACTAGTAAGAATCTTAAAAACTATGTATTGATATCTCTCTGTAAGTGAGTCTAGTGGGTGTAAAGCTGCATAAACACAGCAGTGAAAAGCAGCTAAACCCCATTATAAAACTCAATTAATTTTAAAAACCCTTGAAACAAAGACAGTGAAAGAGAGAGAAATTCTTACAAAATTCGTTCAGGGGCTGTGATGCCACCTGGATTGACCATATCTAGACCTGCAGCTGATTGAGACATAAGGGTGGACACTCTTGGGGCTGAGAGGTTTGGTGAGGTTGGGTGAGCAAACGCAGACGCTTTAAAGTAATACTGCGTGGTACCCATGCCATGGGTCCCAAATCTCCAGGATCAAGGGCATCTTCCTACATCGAAAACATGCATGAGGAACCCAGAAGACGTTACAACGAGTGATCAGGAAAGGTTTCTAAAACGCACCTCATTTCTCATCTCCTTGTGCACGGGTTCGCCATTCCAGCCGCTTTACTAGAAATCTCCCTCCTTAGAGAATCAGCACCTTTAACCTCCTGTTCCGTACAGGTTTCAATGTGTTCTGAGGATGAACGGGAAGAGGGTGAACCAATGAGAGACTAGCTCTAGGTGTTGCGACAGGCACAGATCACTCTATTTTCCCATCAGGAAGAAGAATTAACCACAGGCTCAGTCTGCCGCCCGGAAGCAGAATAGGGCCTAAAGCAATCCTGCGCTTTTGCGGCCAGCTACCAAGAGAGCGAGTTGAAAAATGGAGCTCAGGGGCACTGCAATTCACAAACCTGCAGAATTATAAATGATAACTCTCGTCTACAAATATATTGAGGGAAGGCAACAAAGAGGATTTGAAAGCAAGGCAGAATTGCAGGAAACAGATTTCAGGAGGCAGATTCGAATCGCCTTTAAAGCACAGGAAAAGCGGCAAAACCTCGACAATGATGTCCTTGTCCAAGAAGGGCGTATGCGTTTTTTCCTGAATATATTCAGGAAAGAACGCATACGCCCTTCTTGGCCAACCAAGCAACCTGGAAAGGCAAATCAGCGCTAAAAAGAAGTCTCGCTTCCCATCGGTCAAAAGGGTCATGCTGAATAAAGTGTCAAAACCAGAAACGCAGGACAGGCCATGGAGAAACGCGAGACTTGCTACGCTGATGGGCGGGATGTAAATTGCCAAGAGGCACTCTGGGGAAGTGTACGGTGTGTCCTGAAACATCTGAAAAACTCAGCTTAGAGAGCATAGGGCACTTCCACTCATGGGCGTATAAATTGGGAAAACTAAAAATCAGCAAGGCACAAGCACCCCAAAGTTTAGGGCTGCTCTGTTGACAAGAACCTCCACTTCGTTACACCTTAAATATCCCAGGAAAGAGAAAAATGGATAAAAAATTTGTGATCCTTATGTACAATGGAATATCACTCAGCCATGAAATCAACGTCATAAGGCTAGTAGCAGCATGATGAGTGGATTTAGGTACGACTATTCTAAGTGAAATAAGTCACACAGAAAAAGACACTTATCATAAGATATCACTGATAGAGGGAATGTAAAAACCGCTACCCTTGAACTGAATTACAAAACAGAACAGAGTCACACGTTTAGAAAACACACTATGGCTGCCTAACGGGAAAGGTGAGGTGGGGTGACGCATAAAACAAGGGTTTCAAATTAGCTCAGATACCGTTCCATAAACCCAATACGTAATAGACAAGACCTACTCCTTGCTCAGTGAACTGGACTCAACACCCTCTATTCACCGCCCAAGAATATATCTGACTAGTAAGAATCTTAAAACCTATGTATTGATATCTCTCTGTAAGTGAGTCAAGTGGGTGTAAAGCTGCATAAACACAGCAGTAAAAAAGCAGCTAAACCCCATTATAAAACTCAATTAATTTTAAAAACCCGTGAAGCAAGGACAGTGAAAGAGAGAGAAATTCTTACAAAATTCGTTAAGGGGCTGTGATGCCACCTGGATTCACCATATCTAGACCCGCAGCTGATTGAGACACAAGGGTGGACACTCTTGGGGCTGAGAGGTTTGGTGAGGTTGGGTGAGCAAACGCAGACCCATTAAAGTAATACTGCGTGGTACCCATCCCATGGGTGCCAAATCTCCAGGTTCAAGGGCATCTTCCTACATCGAAAACATGCATGAGAAACCCAGAAGATGGTACACCGAGTGATCGGGAAAGGTTTCTAAAACGCACCTCATTTCTCATCTCCTTGTGCTCAGGTTCGCCATTCCAGCCCCTTTACTAGCAATCTCCCTCCTTGGAGAATCAGCACCTTTAACCTCCTGTTCCATACAGGTGGCAGTTTGTCTTGAGGATGAACGGGCAGAGGGGGAACCAATGAGAGACTAGCTCTAGGTGTTGGGACAGGCACAGGTCACTCTATTTTCCCATCAGGAAGAAGAATTAACCACAGGCTCAGAGTGCCGCCCGGAAGCAGAATAGGGCCTAAAGAAATCCTGCGCTTCTGCGGCCAGCTCCCAAGAAACCGAGTTGAAAAATGGAGCTCAGGGTCACTGCAATTCACAAACCTGCAGACTTATAAATGATAACTCTCGTCTACAAATATATTGAGGGAAGGCAACGAAGAGGATTTGAAAGCAAGGCAGAATTGCAGGAAACAGATTTCAGGAGGCAGATTCGAATCGCCTTTAAAGCACAGGAAAAGCGGCAAAACCTCGACAATGATGCCCTTGACCAAAAAGGGCGTATGCGTTTTTTCCTGAATATATTCAGGAAAAAACGTACACGCCCTGTTTGGCCGTCCAAGCATCCTGGAAAGGCAAATCAGCGGTACAAAGAAGTCTCGCTTCCCATCGGTCAAAAGGGACATGCTGAATAAAGTGTCAAAACCAAAAACGCAGGACAGGCCATGGAGAAACGGAAGCCTTGCTACGCTGATGGGCGGGATGTAAATTGCCAACAGCCACTCTGGAGAAGTGTACGGTGTGTCCTGAAACATCTACAAAACTCAGCTTAGAGAGCATAGGGCACTTCCACTCATGGGCGTATAAATTGGGAAAACTAAAAATCAGCAAGACACAAGCACCCCAAAGTTTAGGGCTGCTCTGTTGACAAGAACCTCCACTTCGTTACACCTTAAATATCCCAGGAAAGAGAAAAATGGATAAAGAAGTTGTGCTCCTTATGTACAATGGAATATCACTCAGCCATGAAATCAACGTCATAAGGCTAGTAGCAGCATGATGAGTGGATTTAGGTACGACGATTCTAAGTGCAATAAGTCACACAGAAAAGGACACTTATCATAAGATATCACTTATAGAGGGAATGTAAAAACCTCTACCCTTGAACTGAATTACAAAACAGAACAGAGTCACACGTTTAGAAAACACACTATGGCTGCCTAACGGGAAAAGTGAGGTGGGGTGATGCATAAAACAAGGGTTTCAAATTAGCTCAGATACCGTTCCATAAACCCAATATGTAATAGACAAGTCCTACTCCTTGCTCAGGGAACTGGACTCAACACCCCCTATTCACCGCTCAAGAATATATCTGACTAGTAAGAATCTTAAAACTTATGTATTGATATCTCTCTGTAAGTGAGTCAAGTGGGTGTAAAGCTGCATAAACACAGCAGTGAAAAGCAGCTAAACCCCATTATAAAACTCAATTAATTTTAAAAACCAGTGAAACAAAGACAGTGAAAGAGAGAGAAATTCTTACAAAATTCGTTCAGGGGCTGTGATGCCACCTGGATTGACCATATCTAGACCCGCAGCTGATTGAGACATAAGGGTGGACACTCTTGGGGCTGAGAGGTTTGGTGAGGTTGGGTGAGCAAACGCAGACGCTTTAAAGTAATACTGCTTGGTACCCATCCCATGGGTCCCAAATCTCCAGGTTCAAGGGCATCTTCCTACATCGAAAACATGCATGAGAAACCCAGAAGATGGTCCACCGAGTGATCGGGAAAGGTTTCTAAAACGCACCTCATTTCTCATCTCCTTGTGCTCGGGTTCGCCATTCCAGCCGCTTTACTAGCAATCTCCCTCAGTGGAGAATCAGCACCTTTAACCTCCTGTTCCATACAGGTGGCAATTTGAACTGAGGATGAACGGGAAGACGGGGAACCAATGAGAGACTAGCTCTAGGTGTTGGGACAGGCACAGGTCACTCTATTTTCCCATCAGGAAGAAGAATTAACCACAAGCTCAGTCTGCCGCCCGGAAGCAGAATAGGGCCTAAAGCAATCCTGCGCTTTTGCGGCAAGCTCCCAAGAGAGCGAGTTGAAAAATGGAGCTCAGGGGCACTGCAATTCACAAACCTGCAGACTTATAAATGATAACTCTCGTCTACAAATATATTGAGGGAAGGCAACAAAGAGGATTTGAAAGCAAGGCAGAATTGCAGGAAACAGATTTCAGGAGGCAGATTCGAATCGCCTTTAAAGCACAGGAAAAGCGGCAAAACCTCGACAATGATGCCCTTGGCCAAAAAGGGCGTATGCGTTTTTTCCTGAATATATTCAGGAAAAAACGCATACGCCCTTTTTGGCCAACCAAGCAACCTGGAAAGGCAAATCAGCGCTACAAAGAAGTCTCGCTTCCCATCGGTCAAAAGGGCCATGCTGAATAAAGTGTCAAAACCAGAAATGCAGGACAGGCCACGGAGAAACGGGAGCCTTGCTACGCTGATGGGCGGGATGTAAATTGCCAACAGCCACTCTGGAGAAGTGTACGGTGTGTCCTGAAACATTTACAAAACTCAGCTTAGAGAGCATAGGGCACTTCCACTCATGGGCGTATAAATTGGGAAAACTAAAAATCAGCAAGACACAAGCACCCCAAAGTTTAGGGCTGCTCTGTTGACAAGAACCTCCACTTTGTTACACCTTAAATATCCCACGAAAGAGAAAAATGGATAAAGAAGTTGTGGTCCTTATGTACAATGGAATATCACTCAGCCATGAAATCAACGTCATAAGGCTAGTAGCAGCATGATGAGTGGATTTAGGTACGACGATTCTAAGTGAAATAAGTCACACAGAAAAAGACACTTATCATAAGATATCACTTACAGAGGGAATGTAAAAACCAATACCCTTGAACTGAATTACAAAACAGAACAGAGTCACACGTTTAGAAAACACACTATGGCTGCCTAACGGGAAAGGTGAGGTGGGGTGATGCATAAAACAAGGGTTTCAAATTAGCTCAGATACCGTTCCATAAACCCAATATGTAATAGACAAGACCTACTCCTTGCTCAGTGAACTGGACTCAACACCCCCTATTCACCGCCCAAGAATATATCTGACTAGTAAGAATCTTAAAACCTATGTATTGATATCTCTCTGTAAGTGAGTCAAGTGGGTGTAAAGCTGCATAAACACAGCAGTGAAAAGCAGCTAAACCCCATTATAAAACTCAATTAATTTTAAAAACCCGTGAAACAAAGACAGTGAAAGAGAGAGAAATTCTTACAAAATCCGTTCAGGGGCTGTGATGCCACCTGGATTGACCATATCCAGACCTGCATATGATTGAGACATAAGGGTGGACACTCTTGGGGCTGAGAGGTTTGGTGAGGTTGGGTGAGCAAACGCAGACGCTTTAAAGTAATACTGCGTGGTAGCCATCCCATGGGTCCCAAATCTCCAGGTTCAAGGGCATCTTCCTACATCGAAAACATGCATGAGAAACCCAGAAGACGGTACACCGAGTGATCGGGAAAGGTTTCTAAAACGCACCTCATTTCTCATCTCCTTGTGCTCGGGTTCGCCATTCCAGCCGCTTTACTAGCAATCTGCCTCCTTAGAGAATCAGCACCTTTAACCTCCTGTTCCCTACAGGTTGCTATGTGTTCTGAGGATGAACTGGAAGAGGGTGAACCAATGAGAGACTAACTCTAGGTGTTGGGACAGGCACAGTTCACTCTATTTTCCCATCAGGAAGAAGAATTAACCGCAGGCTCAGTCTGCTGACCGGAACCAGAATAGGGCCTGAAGCAATCCTGCGCTTTTGCGGCTAGCTCCCAAAACAGCGAGTTGAAAAATGGAGCTCAGGGGCACTGCAATTCACAAACCTGCAGAGTTATAAATGTTAACTCTCGTCCTCAAATAGATTGAGGGAAGGCAACGAAGAGGATTTGAAAGCAAGGCAGAATTGCAGGAAACAGATTTCAGGAGGCAGATTCGAATCACCTTTAAAGCACAGGAAAAGCGGCAAAACCTCGACAATGATGCCCTTGGCCAAAAAGGGCGTATGCGTTTTTTCCTGAATATATTCAGGAAAAAACGCATACGCCCTTTTTGGCCAACCAAGCAACCTGGAAAGGCAAATCAGGGCTACAAAGAAGTCTCGCTTCCCATCGGTCAAAAGGGCCATGCTGAATAAAGTGTCAAAACCAGAAATGCAGGACAGGCCACGGAGAAACTGGAGCCTTGCTACGCTGATGGGCGGGATGTAAATTGCCAACAGCCACTCTGGAGAAGTGTACGGTGTGTCCTGAAACATTTACAAAACTCAGCTTAGAGAGCATAGGGCACTTCCACTCATGGGCGTATAAATTGGGAAAACTAAAAATCAGCAAGACACAAGCACCCCAAAGTTTAGGGCTGCTCTGTTGACAAGAACCTCCACTTCGTTACACCTTAAATATCCCAGGAAAGAGAAAAATGGATAAAGAAGTTGTGGTCCTTATGTACAATGGAATATCACTCAGCCATGAAATCAACGTCATAAAGCTAGTAGCAGCATGATGAGTGGATTTAGGTACGACGATTCTAAGTGAAATAAGTCACACAGAAAAAGACACTTATCATAAGATATCACTTATAGAGGGAATGTAAAAACCGCTACCCTTGAACTGAATTACAAAACAGAACAGAGTCACACGTTTAGAAAACACACTATGGCTGCCTAACGGGAAAGGTGAGGTGGGGTGATGCATAAAACAAGGGTTTCAAATTAGCTCAGATACCGTTCCATAAACCCAATATGTAATAGACAAGACCTACTCCTTGCTCAGGGAACTGGACTCAACACCCCCTATTCACCGCCCAAGAATATATCTGACTAGTAAGAATCTTAAAACCTATGTATTGATATCTCTCTGTAAGTGAGTCAAGTGGGTGTATAGCTGCATAAACACAGCAGTAAAAAGCAGCTAAACCCCATTATAAAACTCAATTAATTTTAAAAACCCGTGAAGCAAAGACAGTGAAAGAGAGAGAAATTCTTACAAAATTCGTTCAGGGGCTGTGATGCCACCTGGATTGGCCATATCTAGACCCACAGCTGATTGCGATATAAGGGTGAACACTCTTGGGGCTGAGAGTTTTGGTTAGGTTGGGTGAGCAAACGCAGACCCTTTAAAGTAATACTGCGTGGTACCCATCCCATGGGTCCCAAATGTCCAGTTTCAAGGGCATCTTCCTACATCGAAAACATGCATGAAAAACCCAGAAGATGGTACACCGTGTGAATGGGGAAGGTTTCTAAAACGCACCTCATTTCTCATCTCATTGTGCTCGGTTTCGCCATTCCAGCCGCTTTACTAGCAATCTCCCTCCTTGGAGAATCGGCACCTTTAACCTCCTATTCCGTACAGGTTGCAATGTTTCCTGAGGATGAACGGGAAGAGGGGGAACCAGTGAGAGACTAGCCTCTAGGTGTTGCGACAGGCACAGGTCACTCTATTTTCCCATCAGGAAGAAGAATTAACCACAGGCTCAGTCTGCCGCCCGGGAGCAGAATAGGGCCTGAAGCAATCCTGAGCTTTTGCGGCCAGCTCCCAAGAAAGCGAGTTGAAAAATGGAGCTCAGGGGCACTGCAATTCACAACCCTGCAGAGTTATAAATGATAACTCTCGTCCACAAATATATTGAGGAAATGCAACGAGGAGGATTAGAAAACAAGGCAGAATTGCAGGAAACAGATTTCAGGAGTTAGATTCGAATCGCCTTTAAAGCACAGGAAAAGCGGCAAAACCTCGACAATGATGCCCTTGGCCAAAAAGGACGTATGCGTTTTTTCCTGAATATATTCAGGAAAAAACGCATACGCCCTTTTTGGCCAACCAAGCAACCTGGAAAGGCAAATCAGCGCTACAAGGAAGTCTCGCTTCCCATCGCTCAAAAGGGCCATGCTGAATAAAGAGTCAAAACCGGAAATGCAGGACAGGCCATGGAGAAACGGGAGCCTTGCTATGCTGATGGGTGGGATGTAAATTGCCAACAGCCATTCTGGAGAAGTGTACGGTGTGTCCTGAAACATCTACAAAACTCAGCTTAGAGAGCATAGGACACTTCCACTCATGGGCGTATAAATTGGGAAAACTAAAAATCAGCAAGACACAAGCACCCCAAAGTTTAGGGCTGCTCTGTTGACAAGAACCTCCACTTCGCTACACCTTAAATATCCCAGGAAAGAGAAAAATGGATAAAGAAGTTGTGGTCCTTATGTACAATGGAATATCACTCAGCCATGAAATCAACGTCATAAGGCTAGTAGCAGCATGATGAGTGGATTTAGGTACGACAATTCTAAGTGAAATAAGTCACACAGAAAAAGACACTTATCATAAGATATCACTTATAGACGGAATGTAAAAACCGCTACCCTTGAACTGAATTACAAAACAGAACAGAGTCACACGGTTAGAAAACACACTATGGCTGCCTAACGGGAAAGTTGAGGTGGGGTGATGCATAAAACAAGGGTTACAAATTAGCTCAGATACCGTTCCATAAACCCAATATGTAATAGACAAGACCTACTCCTTGCTCAGGGAACTGGACTCAACACCCCCTATTCACCGCCCAAGAATATATCTGACTAGTAAGAATCTTAAAAACTATGTATTGATATCTCTCTGTAAGTGAGTCTAGTGGGTGTAAAGCTGCATAAACACAGCAGTGAAAAGCAGCTAAACCCCATTATAAAACTCAATTAATTTTAAAAACCCTTGAAACAAAGACAGTGAAAGAGAGAGAAATTCTTACAAAATTCGTTCAGGGGCTGTGATGCCACCTGGATTGACCATATCTAGACCTGCAGCTGATTGAGACATAAGGGTGGACACTCTTGGGGCTGAGAGGTTTGGTGAGGTTGGGTGAGCAAACGCAGACGCTTTAAAGTAATACTGCGTGGTACCCATGCCATGGGTCCCAAATCTCCAGGATCAAGGGCATCTTCCTACATCGAAAACATGCATGAGGAACCCAGAAGACGTTACAACGAGTGATCAGGAAAGGTTTCTAAAACGCACCTCATTTCTCATCTCCTTGTGCTCGGGTTCGCCATTCCAGCCGCTTTACTAGAAATCTCCCTCCTTAGAGAATCAGCACCTTTAACCTCCTGTTCCGTACAGGTTTCAATGTGTTCTGAGGATGAACGGGAAGAGGGTGAACCAATGAGAGACTAGCTCTAGGTGTTGCGACAGGCACAGATCACTCTATTTTCCCATCAGGAAGAAGAATTAACCACAGGCTCAGTCTGCCGCCCGGAAGCAGAATAGGGCCTAAAGCAATCCTGCGCTTTTGCGGCCAGCTACCAAGAGAGCGAGTTGAAAAATGGAGCTCAGGGGCACTGCAATTCACAAACCTGCAGAATTATAAATGATAACTCTCGTCTACAAATATATTGAGGGAAGGCAACAAAGAGGATTTGAAAGCAAGGCAGAATTGCAGGAAACAGATTTCAGGAGGCAGATTCGAATCGCCTTTAAAGCACAGGAAAAGCGGCAAAACCTCGACAATGATGTCCTTGTCCAAGAAGGGCGTATGCGTTTTTTCCTGAATATATTCAGGAAAGAACGCATACGCCCTTCTTGGCCAACCAAGCAACCTGGAAAGGCAAATCAGCGCTAAAAAGAAGTCTCGCTTCCCATCGGTCAAAAGGGTCATGCTGAATAAAGTGTCAAAACCAGAAACGCAGGACAGGCCATGGAGAAACGCGAGACTTGCTACGCTGATGGGCGGGATGTAAATTGCCAAGAGGCACTCTGGGGAAGTGTACGGTGTGTCCTGAAACATCTGAAAAACTCAGCTTAGAGAGCATAGGGCACTTCCA
Organism: Eschrichtius robustus; assembly: GCF_028021215.1. Lineage (NCBI taxonomy): Eukaryota > Metazoa > Chordata > Mammalia > Artiodactyla > Eschrichtiidae > Eschrichtius > Eschrichtius robustus. The sequence goes on along the minus strand of NC_090830.1, from coordinate 57,367,708 downwards.
CTCATGGGCGTATAAATTGGGAAAACTAAAAATCAGCAAGGCACAAGCACCCCAAAGTTTAGGGCTGCTCTGTTGACAAGAACCTCCACTTCGTTACACCTTAAATATCCCAGGAAAGAGAAAAATGGATAAAAAAGTTGTGATCCTTATGTACAATGGAATATCACTCAGCCATGAAATCAACGTCATAAGGCTAGTAGCAGCATGATGAGTGGATTTAGGTACGACTATTCTAAGTGAAATAAGTCACACAGAAAAAGACACTTATCATAAGATATCACTGATAGAGGGAATGTAAAAACCGCTACCCTTGAACTGAATTACAAAACAGAACAGAGTCACACGTTTAGAAAACACACTATGGCTGCCTAACGGGAAAGGTGAGGTGGGGTGACGCATAAAACAAGGGTTTCAAATTAGCTCAGATACCGTTCCATAAACCCAATACGTAATAGACAAGACCTACTCCTTGCTCAGTGAACTGGACTCAACACCCTCTATTCACCGCCCAAGAATATATCTGACTAGTAAGAATCTTAAAACCTATGTATTGATATCTCTCTGTAAGTGAGTCAAGTGGGTGTAAAGCTGCATAAACACAGCAGTAAAAAAGCAGCTAAACCCCATTATAAAACTCAATTAATTTTAAAAACCCGTGAAGCAAGGACAGTGAAAGAGAGAGAAATTCTTACAAAATTCGTTAAGGGGCTGTGATGCCACCTGGATTCACCATATCTAGACCCGCAGCTGATTGAGACACAAGGGTGGACACTCTTGGGGCTGAGAGGTTTGGTGAGGTTGGGTGAGCAAACGCAGACCCATTAAAGTAATACTGCGTGGTACCCATCCCATGGGTGCCAAATCTCCAGGTTCAAGGGCATCTTCCTACATCGAAAACATGCATGAGAAACCCAGAAGATGGTACACCGAGTGATCGGGAAAGGTTTCTAAAACGCACCTCATTTCTCATCTCCTTGTGCTCAGGTTCGCCATTCCAGCCCCTTTACTAGCAATCTCCCTCCTTGGAGAATCAGCACCTTTAACCTCCTGTTCCATACAGGTGGCAGTTTGTCTTGAGGATGAACGGGAAGAGGGGGAACCAATGAGAGACTAGCTCTAGGTGTTGGGACAGGCACAGGTCACTCTATTTTCCCATCAGGAAGAAGAATTAACCACAGGCTCAGAGTGCCGCCCGGAAGCAGAATAGGGCCTAAAGAAATCCTGCGCTTCTGCGGCCAGCTCCCAAGAAACCGAGTTGAAAAATGGAGCTCAGGGTCACTGCAATTCACAAACCTGCAGACTTATAAATGATAACTCTCGTCTACAAATATATTGAGGGAAGGCAACGAAGAGGATTTGAAAGCAAGGCAGAATTGCAGGAAACAGATTTCAGGAGGCAGATTCGAATCGCCTTTAAAGCACAGGAAAAGCGGCAAAACCTCGACAATGATGCCCTTGACCAAAAAGGGCGTATGCGTTTTTTCCTGAATATATTCAGGAAAAAACGTACACGCCCTGTTTGGCCGTCCAAGCATCCTGGAAAGGCAAATCAGCGGTACAAAGAAGTCTCGCTTCCCATCGGTCAAAAGGGACATGCTGAATAAAGTGTCAAAACCAAAAACGCAGGACAGGCCATGGAGAAACGGAAGCCTTGCTACGCTGATGGGCGGGATGTAAATTGCCAACAGCCACTCTGGAGAAGTGTACGGTGTGTCCTGAAACATCTGAAAAACTCAGCTTAGAGAGCATAGGGCACTTCCACTCATGGGCGTATAAATTGGGAAAACTAAAAATCAGCAAGACACAAGCACCCCAAAGTTTAGGGCTGCTCTGTTGACAAGAACCTCCACTTCGTTACACCTTAAATATCCCAGGAAAGAGAAAAATGGATAAAGAAGTTGTGCTCCTTATGTACAATGGAATATCACTCAGCCATGAAATCAACGTCATAAGGCTAGTAGCAGCATGATGAGTGGATTTAGGTACGACGATTCTAAGTGCAATAAGTCACACAGAAAAGGACACTTATCATAAGATATCACTTATAGAGGGAATGTAAAAACCTCTACCCTTGAACTGAATTACAAAACAGAACAGAGTCACACGTTTAGAAAACACACTATGGCTGCCTAACGGGAAAAGTGAGGTGGGGTGATGCATAAAACAAGGGTTTCAAATTAGCTCAGATACCGTTCCATAAACCCAATATGTAATAGACAAGTCCTACTCCTTGCTCAGGGAACTGGACTCAACACCCCCTATTCACCGCTCAAGAATATATCTGACTAGTAAGAATCTTAAAACTTATGTATTGATATCTCTCTGTAAGTGAGTCAAGTGGGTGTAAAGCTGCATAAACACAGCAGTGAAAAGCAGCTAAACCCCATTATAAAACTCAATTAATTTTAAAAACCAGTGAAACAAAGACAGTGAAAGAGAGAGAAATTCTTACAAAATTCGTTCAGGGGCTGTGATGCCACCTGGATTGACCATATCTAGACCCGCAGCTGATTGAGACATAAGGGTGGACACTCTTGGGGCTGAGAGGTTTGGTGAGGTTGGGTGAGCAAACGCAGACGCTTTAAAGTAATACTGCTTGGTACCCATCCCATGGGTCCCAAATCTCCAGGTTCAAGGGCATCTTCCTACATCGAAAACATGCATGAGAAACCCAGAAGATGGTCCACCGAGTGATCGGGAAAGGTTTCTAAAACGCACCTCATTTCTCATCTCCTTGTGCTCGGGTTCGCCATTCCAGCCGCTTTACTAGCAATCTCCCTCAGTGGAGAATCAGCACCTTTAACCTCCTGTTCCATACAGGTGGCAATTTGAACTGAGGATGAACGGGAAGACGGGGAACCAATGAGAGACTAGCTCTAGGTGTTGGGACAGGCACAGGTCACTCTATTTTCCCATCAGGAAGAAGAATTAACCACAAGCTCAGTCTGCCGCCCGGAAGCAGAATAGGGCCTAAAGCAATCCTGCGCTTTTGCGGCAAGCTCCCAAGAGAGCGAGTTGAAAAATGGAGCTCAGGGGCACTGCAATTCACAAACCTGCAGACTTATAAATGATAACTCTCGTCTACAAATATATTGAGGGAAGGCAACAAAGAGGATTTGAAAGCAAGGCAGAATTGCAGGAAACAGATTTCAGGAGGCAGATTCGAATCGCCTTTAAAGCACAGGAAAAGCGGCAAAACCTCGACAATGATGCCCTTGGCCAAAAAGGGCGTATGCGTTTTTTCCTGAATATATTCAGGAAAAAACGCATACGCCCTTTTTGGCCAACCAAGCAACCTGGAAAGGCAAATCAGCGCTACAAAGAAGTCTCGCTTCCCATCGGTCAAAAGGGCCATGCTGAATAAAGTGTCAAAACCAGAAATGCAGGACAGGCCACGGAGAAACGGGAGCCTTGCTACGCTGATGGGCGGGATGTAAATTGCCAACAGCCACTCTGGAGAAGTGTACGGTGTGTCCTGAAACATTTACAAAACTCAGCTTAGAGAGCATAGGGCACTTCCACTCATGGGCGTATAAATTGGGAAAACTAAAAATCAGCAAGACACAAGCACCCCAAAGTTTAGGGCTGCTCTGTTGACAAGAACCTCCACTTTGTTACACCTTAAATATCCCACGAAAGAGAAAAATGGATAAAGAAGTTGTGGTCCTTATGTACAATGGAATATCACTCAGCCATGAAATCAACGTCATAAGGCTAGTAGCAGCATGATGAGTGGATTTAGGTACGACGATTCTAAGTGAAATAAGTCACACAGAAAAAGACACTTATCATAAGATATCACTTACAGAGGGAATGTAAAAACCAATACCCTTGAACTGAATTACAAAACAGAACAGAGTCACACGTTTAGAAAACACACTATGGCTGCCTAACGGGAAAGGTGAGGTGGGGTGATGCATAAAACAAGGGTTTCAAATTAGCTCAGATACCGTTCCATAAACCCAATATGTAATAGACAAGACCTACTCCTTGCTCAGTGAACTGGACTCAACACCCCCTATTCACCGCCCAAGAATATATCTGACTAGTAAGAATCTTAAAACCTATGTATTGATATCTCTCTGTAAGTGAGTCAAGTGGGTGTAAAGCTGCATAAACACAGCAGTGAAAAGCAGCTAAACCCCATTATAAAACTCAATTAATTTTAAAAACCCGTGAAACAAAGACAGTGAAAGAGAGAGAAATTCTTACAAAATCCGTTCAGGGGCTGTGATGCCACCTGGATTGACCATATCCAGACCTGCATATGATTGAGACATAAGGGTGGACACTCTTGGGGCTGAGAGGTTTGGTGAGGTTGGGTGAGCAAACGCAGACGCTTTAAAGTAATACTGCGTGGTAGCCATCCCATGGGTCCCAAATCTCCAGGTTCAAGGGCATCTTCCTACATCGAAAACATGCATGAGAAACCCAGAAGACGGTACACCGAGTGATCGGGAAAGGTTTCTAAAACGCACCTCATTTCTCATCTCCTTGTGCTCGGGTTCGCCATTCCAGCCGCTTTACTAGCAATCTGCCTCCTTAGAGAATCAGCACCTTTAACCTCCTGTTCCCTACAGGTTGCTATGTGTTCTGAGGATGAACTGGAAGAGGGTGAACCAATGAGAGACTAACTCTAGGTGTTGGGACAGGCACAGTTCACTCTATTTTCCCATCAGGAAGAAGAATTAACCGCAGGCTCAGTCTGCTGACCGGAACCAGAATAGGGCCTGAAGCAATCCTGCGCTTTTGCGGCTAGCTCCCAAAACAGCGAGTTGAAAAATGGAGCTCAGGGGCACTGCAATTCACAAACCTGCAGAGTTATAAATGTTAACTCTCGTCCTCAAATAGATTGAGGGAAGGCAACGAAGAGGATTTGAAAGCAAGGCAGAATTGCAGGAAACAGATTTCAGGAGGCAGATTCGAATCACCTTTAAAGCACAGGAAAAGCGGCAAAACCTCGACAATGATGCCCTTGGCCAAAAAGGGCGTATGCGTTTTTTCCTGAATATATTCAGGAAAAAACGCATACGCCCTTTTTGGCCAACCAAGCAACCTGGAAAGGCAAATCAGGGCTACAAAGAAGTCTCGCTTCCCATCGGTCAAAAGGGCCATGCTGAATAAAGTGTCAAAACCAGAAATGCAGGACAGGCCACGGAGAAACTGGAGCCTTGCTACGCTGATGGGCGGGATGTAAATTGCCAACAGCCACTCTGGAGAAGTGTACGGTGTGTCCTGAAACATTTACAAAACTCAGCTTAGAGAGCATAGGGCACTTCCACTCATGGGCGTATAAATTGGGAAAACTAAAAATCAGCAAGACACAAGCACCCCAAAGTTTAGGGCTGCTCTGTTGACAAGAACCTCCACTTCGTTACACCTTAAATATCCCAGGAAAGAGAAAAATGGATAAAGAAGTTGTGGTCCTTATGTACAATGGAATATCACTCAGCCATGAAATCAACGTCATAAAGCTAGTAGCAGCATGATGAGTGGATTTAGGTACGACGATTCTAAGTGAAATAAGTCACACAGAAAAAGACACTTATCATAAGATATCACTTATAGAGGGAATGTAAAAACCGCTACCCTTGAACTGAATTACAAAACAGAACAGAGTCACACGTTTAGAAAACACACTATGGCTGCCTAACGGGAAAGGTGAGGTGGGGTGATGCATAAAACAAGGGTTTCAAATTAGCTCAGATACCGTTCCATAAACCCAATATGTAATAGACAAGACCTACTCCTTGCTCAGGGAACTGGACTCAACACCCCCTATTCACCGCCCAAGAATATATCTGACTAGTAAGAATCTTAAAACCTATGTATTGATATCTCTCTGTAAGTGAGTCAAGTGGGTGTATAGCTGCATAAACACAGCAGTAAAAAGCAGCTAAACCCCATTATAAAACTCAATTAATTTTAAAAACCCGTGAAGCAAAGACAGTGAAAGAGAGAGAAATTCTTACAAAATTCGTTCAGGGGCTGTGATGCCACCTGGATTGGCCATATCTAGACCCACAGCTGATTGCGATATAAGGGTGAACACTCTTGGGGCTGAGAGTTTTGGTTAGGTTGGGTGAGCAAACGCAGACCCTTTAAAGTAATACTGCGTGGTACCCATCCCATGGGTCCCAAATGTCCAGTTTCAAGGGCATCTTCTTACATCGAAAACATGCATGAAAAACCCAGAAGATGGTACACCGTGTGAATGGGGAAGGTTTCTAAAACGCACCTCATTTCTCATCTCATTGTGCTCGGTTTCGCCATTCCAGCCGCTTTACTAGCAATCTCCCTCCTTGGAGAATCGGCACCTTTAACCTCCTATTCCGTACAGGTTGCAATGTTTCCTGAGGATGAACGGGAAGAGGGGGAACCAGTGAGAGACTAGCCTCTAGGTGTTGCGACAGGCACAGGTCACTCTATTTTCCCATCAGGAAGAAGAATTAACCACAGGCTCAGTCTGCCGCCCGGGAGCAGAATAGGGCCTGAAGCAATCCTGAGCTTTTGCGGCCAGCTCCCAAGAAAGCGAGTTGAAAAATGGAGCTCAGGGGCACTGCAATTCACAACCCTGCAGAGTTATAAATGATAACTCTCGTCCACAAATATATTGAGGGAATGCAACGAGGAGGATTAGAAAACAAGGCAGAATTGCAGGAAACAGATTTCAGGAGTTAGATTCGAATCGCCTTTAAAGCACAGGAAAAGCGGCAAAACCTCGACAATGATGCCCTTGGCCAAAAAGGACGTATGCGTTTTTTCCTGAATATATTCAGGAAAAAACGCATACGCCCTTTTTGGCCAACCAAGCAACCTGGAAAGGCAAATCAGCGCTACAAGGAAGTCTCGCTTCCCATCGCTCAAAAGGGCCATGCTGAATAAAGAGTCAAAACCGGAAATGCAGGAGAGGCCATGGAGAAACGGGAGCCTTGCTATGCTGATGGGTGGGATGTAAATTGCCAACAGCCATTCTGGAGAAGTGTACGGTGTGTCCTGAAACATCTACAAAACTCAGCTTAGAGAGCATAGGGCACTTCCACTCATGGGCGTATAAATTGGGAAAACTAAAAATCAGCAAGACACAAGCACCCCAAAGTTTAGGGCTGCTCTGTTGACAAGAACCTCCACTTCGCTACACCTTAAATATCCCAGGAAAGAGAAAAATGGATAAAGAAGTTGTGGTCCTTATGTACAATGGAATATCACTCAGCCATGAAATCAACGTCATAAGGCTAGTAGCAGCATGATGAGTGGATTTAGGTACGACAATTCTAAGTGAAATAAGTCACACAGAAAAAGACACTTATCATAAGATATCACTTATAGACGGAATGTAAAAACCGCTACCCTTGAACTGAATTACAAAACAGAACAGAGTCACACGGTTAGAAAACACACTATGGCTGCCTAACGGGAAAGGTGAGGTGGGGTGATGCATAAAACAAGGGTTACAAATTAGCTCAGATACCGTTCCATAAACCCAATATGTAATAGACAAGACCTACTCCTTGCTCAGGGAACTGGACTCAACACCCCCTATTCACCGCCCAAGAATATATCTGACTAGTAAGAATCTTAAAAACTATGTATTGATATCTCTCTGTAAGTGAGTCTAGTGGGTGTAAAGCTGCATAAACACAGCAGTGAAAAGCAGCTAAACCCCATTATAAAACTCAATTAATTTTAAAAACCCTTGAAACAAAGACAGTGAAAGAGAGAGAAATTCTTACAAAATTCGTTCAGGGGCTGTGATGCCACCTGGATTGACCATATCTAGACCTGCAGCTGATTGAGACATAAGGGTGGACACTCTTGGGGCTGAGAGGTTTGGTGAGGTTGGGTGAGCAAACGCAGACGCTTTAAAGTAATACTGCGTGGTACCCATGCCATGGGTCCCAAATCTCCAGGATCAAGGGCATCTTCCTACATCGAAAACATGCATGAGGAACCCAGAAGACGTTACAACGAGTGATCAGGAAAGGTTTCTAAAACGCACCTCATTTCTCATCTCCTTGTGCTCGGGTTCGCCATTCCAGCCGCTTTATTAGAAATCTCCCTCCTTAGAGAATCAGCACCTTTAACCTCCTGTTCCGTACAGGTTTCAATGTGTTCTGAGGATGAACGGGAAGAGGGTGAACCAATGAGAGACTAGCTCTAGGTGTTGCGACAGGCACAGATCACTCTATTTTCCCATCAGGAAGAAGAATTAACCACAGGCTCAGTCTGCCGCCCGGAAGCAGAATAGGGCCTAAAGCAATCCTGCGCTTTTGCGGCCAGCTACCAAGAGAGCGAGTTGAAAAATGGAGCTCAGGGGCACTGCAATTCACAAACCTGCAGAATTATAAATGATAACTCTCGTCTACAAATATATTGAGGGAAGGCAACAAAGAGGATTTGAAAGCAAGGCAGAATTGCAGGAAACAGATTTCAGGAGGCAGATTCGAATCGCCTTTAAAGCACAGGAAAAGCGGCAAAACCTCGACAATGATGCCCTTGTCCAAGAAGGGCGTATGCGTTTTTTCCTGAATATATTCAGGAAAGAACGCATACGCCCTTCTTGGCCAACCAAGCAACCTGGAAAGGCAAATCAGCGCTAAAAAGAAGTCTCGCTTCCCATCGGTCAAAAGGGTCATGCTGAATAAAGTGTCAAAACCAGAAACGCAGGACAGGCCATGGAGAAACGCAAGACTTGCTACGCTGATGGGCGGGATGTAAATTGCCAAGAGGCACTCTGGGGAAGTGTACGGTGTGTCCTGAAACATCTGAAAAACTCAGCTTAGAGAGCATAGGGCACTTCCACTCATGGGCGTATAAATTGGGAAAACTAAAAATCAGCAAGGCACAAGCACCCCAAAGTTTAGGGCTGCTCTGTTGACAAGAACCTCCACTTCGTTACACCTTAAATATCCCAGGAAAGAGAAAAATGGATAAAAAAGTTGTGATCCTTATGTACAATGGAATATCACTCAGCCATGAAATCAACGTCATAAGGCTAGTAGCAGCATGATGAGTGGATTTAGGTACGACTATTCTAAGTGAAATAAGTCACACAGAAAAAGACACTTATCATAAGATATCACTGATAGAGGGAATGTAAAAACCGCTACCCTTGAACTGAATTACAAAACAGAACAGAGTCACACGTTTAGAAAACACACTATGGCTGCCTAACGGGAAAGGTGAGGTGGGGTGACGCATAAAACAAGGGTTTCAAATTAGCTCAGATACCGTTCCATAAACCCAATACGTAATAGACAAGACCTACTCCTTGCTCAGTGAACTGGACTCAACACCCTCTATTCACCGCCCAAGAATATATCTGACTAGTAAGAATCTTAAAACCTATGTATTGATATCTCTCTGTAAGTGAGTCAAGTGGGTGTAAAGCTGCATAAACACAGCAGTAAAAAAGCAGCTAAACCCCATTATAAAACTCAATTAATTTTAAAAACCCGTGAAGCAAGGACAGTGAAAGAGAGAGAAATTCTTACAAAATTCGTTAAGGGGCTGTGATGCCACCTGGATTCACCATATCTAGACCCGCAGCTGATTGAGACACAAGGGTGGACACTCTTGGGGCTGAGAGGTTTGGTGAGGTTGGGTGAGCAAACGCAGACCCATTAAAGTAATACTGCGTGGTACCCATCCCATGGGTGCCAAATCTCCAGGTTCAAGGGCATCTTCCTACATCGAAAACATGCATGAGAAACCCAGAAGATGGTACACCGAGTGATCGGGAAAGGTTTCTAAAACGCACCTCATTTCTCATCTCCTTGTGCTCAGGTTCGCCATTCCAGCCGCTTTACTAGCAATCTCCCTCCTTGGAGAATCAGCACCTTTAACCTCCTGTTCCATACAGGTGGCAATTTGTCCTGAGGATGAACGGGAAGAGGGGGAACCAATGAGAGACTAGCTCTAGGTGTTGGGACAAGCACAGGTCACTCTATTTTCCCATCAGGAAGAAGAATTAACCACAAGATCAGTCTGCCGCCCGGAAGCAGAATAGGGCCTAAAGCAATCCTGCGCTTTTGCGGCCAGCTCCCAAGAGAGCGAGTTGAAAAATGGAGCTCAGGGGCACTGCAATTCACAAACCTGCAGACTTATAAATGATAACTCTCGTCTACAAATATATTGAGGGAAGGCAACAAAGAGGATTTGAAAGCAAGGCAGATTTGCAGGAAACAGATTTCAGGAGGCAGATTCGAATCGCCTTTAAAGCACAGGAAAAGCGGCAAAACCTCGACAATGATGCCCTTGGCCAAAAAGGGCGTATGCGTTTTTTCCTGAATATATTCAGGAAAAAACGCATACGCCCTTTTTGGCCAACCAAGCAACCTGGAAAGGCAAATCAGCGCTACAAAGAAGTCTCGCTTCCCATCGGTCAAAAGGGCCATGCTGAATAAAGTGTCAAAACCAGAAATGCAGGACAGGCCACGGAGAAACGGGAGCCTTGCTACGCTGATGGGCGGGATGTAAATTGCCCACAGCCACTCTGGAGAAGTGTTCGGTGTGTCCTGAAATATTTACAAAACTCAGCTTAGAGAGCATAGGGCACTTCCACTCATGGGCGTATAAATTGGGAAAACTAAAAATCAGCAAGACACAAGCACCCCAAAGTTTAGGGCTGCTCTGTTGACAACAACCTCCACTTCGTTACACCTTAAATATCCCAGGAAAGAGAAAAATGGATAAAGAAGTTGTGGTCCTTATGTACAATGGAATATCACTCAGCCATGAAATCAACGTCATAAGGCTAGTAGCAGCATGATGAGTGGATTTAGGTACTACGATTCTAAGTGAAATAATTCACACAGAAAAAGACACTTATCATAAGATATCACTTACAGAGGGAATGTAAAAACCGCTACGCTTGAACTGAATTACAAAACAGAACAGAGTCACACGGTTAGAAAACACACTATGGCTGCCTAACGGGAAAGGTGAGGTGGGGTGATGCATAAAACAAGGGTTTCAAATTAGCTCAGATACCGTTCCATAAACCCAATATGTAATAGACAAGACCTACTCCTTGCTCAGGGAACTGGACTCAACACCCCCTATTCACCGCCCAAGAATATATCTGACTAGTAAGAATCTTATAACCTATGTATTGATATCTCTCTGTAAGTGAGTCAAGTGGGTGTAAAGCTGCATAAACACAGCAGTGAAAAGCAGCTAAACCCCATTATAAAACTCAATTAATTTTAAAAACCCGTGAAACAAAGACAGTGAAAGAGAGAGAAATTCTTACAAAATTCGTTCAGGGGCTGTGATGCCACCTGGATTGACCATATCTAGACCTGCAGCTGATTGAGACATAAGGGTGGACACTCTTGGGGCTGAGAGGTTTGGTGAGGTTGGGTGAGCAAACGCAGACGCTTTAAAGTAATACTGCGTGGTACCCATCCCATGGGTCTGAAATCTTCAGGTTCAAGGGCGTCTTCCTACATCGAAAACATTCATGAGAAACCCAGAAGATGGTCCACCGAGTGATCGGGAAAGTTTTCCAAAACGCACCTCATTTCTCATCTCCTTGTGCTCGGGTTCGCCATTCCAGCCGCTTAAATAGCAATCTCGCTCCTTGGAGAATCAGCACCTTTAACCTCCTGTTCCATACAGGTGGCAATTTGTCCTGAGGATGAACGGGAAGAGGGGGAACCAATGAGAGACTAGCTCTAGGTGTTGGGACAGGCACAGGTCACTCTATTTTCCCATCAGGAAGAAGAATTAACCACAAGCTCAGTCTGCCGCCCGGAAGCAGAATAGGGCCTAAAGCAATCCTGCGCTTTTGCGGCAAGCTCCCAAGAGAGCGAGTTGAAAAATGGAGCTCAGGGGCACTGCAATTCACAAACCTGCAGACTTATAAATGATAACTCTCGTCTACAAATATATTGAGGGAAGGCAACAAAGAGGATTTGAAAGCAAGGCAGAATTGCAGGAAACAGATTTCAGGAGGCAGATTCGAATCGCCTTTAAAGCACAGGAAAAGCGGCAAAACCTCGACAATGATGCCCTTGGCCAAAAAGGGCGTATGCGTTTTTTCCTGAATATATTCAGGAAAAAACGCATACGCCCTTTTTGGCCAACCAAGCAACCTGGAAAGGCAAATCAGCGCTACAAAGAAGTCTCGCTTCCCATCGGTCAAAAGGGCCATGCTGAATAAAGTGTCAAAACCAGAAATGCAGGACAGGCCACGGAGAAACGGGAGCCTTGCTACGCTGATGGGCTGGATGTAAATTGCCAAGAGGCACTCTGGAGAAGTGTACGGTGTGTCCTGAAACATCTAAAAAACTCAGCTTAGAGAGCATAGGGCACTTCCACTCATGGGCGTATAAATTGGGAAAACTAAAAATCAGCAAGACACAGGCACCCCAAAGTTTAGGGCTGCTCTGTTGACAAGAACCTCCACTTTGTTACACCTTAAATATCCCAGGAAAGAGAAAAATGGATAAAGAAGTTGTGGTCCTTATGTACAATGGAATATCACTCAGTCATGAAATCAACGTCATAAGGCTAGTAGCAGCATGATGAGTGGATTTAGGTACGACGATTCTAAGTGAAATAAGTCACACAGAAAAAGACACTTATCATAAGATATCACTTATAGAGGGAATGTAAAATCCGCTACCCTTGAACTGAATTACAAAACAGAACAGAGTCACACGGTTAGAAAACACACTATGGCTGCCTAACGGGAAAGGTGAGGTGGGGTGATGCATAAAACAAGGGTTTCAAATTAGCTCAGATACCGTTCCATAAACGCAATATGTAATAGACAAGACCTACTCCTTGCTCAGTGAACTGGACTCAACACCCCCTATTCACCGCCCAAGAATATATCTGACTAGTAAGAATCTTAAAACCTATGTATTGATATCTCTGTGTAAGTGAGTCAAGTGGGTGTAAAGCTGCATAAACACAGCAGTGAAAAGCAGCTAAACCCCATTATAAAACTCAATTAATTTTAAAAACCCGTGAAACAAAAACAGTGAAAGAGAGAGAAATTCTTACAAAATTCGTTCAGGGGCTGTGATGCCACCTGGATTGACCATATCTAGACCCGCAGCTGATTGAGACATAAGGGTGCACACTCTTGGGGCTGAGAGGTTTGGTGAGTTTGGGTGACCAAACGCAGACCCTTTAAAGTAATACTGCGTGGTACCCATCCCATGGGTCCCAAATCTCCAGGTTCAAGGGCATCTTCCTACATCGAAACCATGCATGAGAAACCCAGAAGAAGTTCCACCGTGTGAACGGGAAAGGTTTCTAAAACGCACCTCATTTCTCATCTCCTTGTGCTCGGGTACGCCATTCCAGCCGCTTTACTAGCAATCTCCCACCTTGGAGAATCAGCACCTTTAACCTCCTCTTCCATACAGGTTTCAATTTGTCCTGACTATGTACGGGAAGAGGGAGAACCAATGAGAGACAAGCTCTAGGTGTTGGGACAGGCACAGGTCACTCTATTTTCCCATCAGGAAGAAGAATTAACCGCAAGCTCAGTCTGCTGACTGGAACCAGAATAAGGCCTGAAGGAATCCAGCGCTTTTGCGGCTAGCTCCCAAAAAAGCGAGTTGAAAAATGGAGCTCAAGGTCACTGCAACTCACAAACCTGCAGAGTTATAAATGTTAACTCTCGTCCACAAATAGATTGAGGGAAGGCAACGAAGAGGATTTGAAAGCAAGGCAGAATTGCAGGAAACAAATTTCAGGAGGCAGATTCGAATCGCCTTTAAAGCACAGGAAAAGCGGCAAAACCTGGACAATGATGCCCTTGGCTAAAAAGGGCGTATGCGTTTTTTCCTGAATATATTCAGGAAAAAACGCATACGCCCTTTTTGGCCAACCAAGCAACCTGGAAAGGCAAATCAGCGCTACAAAGAAGTCTCGCTTCCCATCGGTCAAAAGGGCCATGCTGAATAAAGTGTCAAAACCAGAAATGCAGGACAGGCCACGGAGAAACGGGAGCCTTGCTACGCTGATGGGCGGGATGTAAATTGCCAACAGCCACTCTGGAGAAGTGTACGGTGTGTCCTGAAACATTTACAAAACTCAGCTTAGAGAGCATAGGGCACTTCCACTCATGGGCGTATAAATTGGGAAAACTAAAAATCAGCAAGACACAAGCACCCCAAAGTTTAGGGCTGCTCTGTTGACAAGAACCTCCACTTTGTTACACCTTAAATATCCCACGAAAGAGAAAAATGGATAAAGAAGTTGTGGTCCTTATGTACAATGGAATATCACTCAGCCATGAAATCAACGTCATAAGGCTAGTAGCAGCATGATGAGTGGATTTAGGTACGACGATTCTAAGTGAAATAAGTCACACAGAAAAAGACACTTATCATAAGATATCACTTACAGAGGGAATGTAAAAACCGCTACCCTTGAACTGAATTACAAAACAGAACAGAGTCACACGTTTAGAAAACACACTATGGCTGCCTAAAGGGAAAGGTGAGGTGGGGTGATGCATAAAACAAGGGTTTCAAATTAGCTCAGATACCGTTCCATAAACCCAATATGTAATAGACAAGACCTACTCCTTGCTCAGTGAACTGGACTCAACACCCCCTATTCACCGCCCAAGAATATATCTGACTAGTAAGAATCTTAAAACCTATGTATTGATATCTCTCTGTAAGTGAGTCAAGTGGGTGTAAAGCTGCATAAACACAGCAGTGAAAAGCAGCTAAACCCCATTATAAAACTCAATTAATTTTAAAAACCCGTGAAACAAAGACAGTGAAAGAGAGAGAAATTCTTACAAAATCCGTTCAGGGGCTGTGATGCCACCTGGATTGACCATATCCAGACCTGCATATGATTGAGACATAAGGGTGGACACTCTTGGGGCTGAGAGGTTTGGTGAGGTTGGGTGAGCAAACGCAGACGCTTTAAAGTAATACTGCGTGGTAGCCATCCCATGGGTCCCAAATCTCCAGGTTCAAGGGCATCTTCCTACATCGAAAACATGCATGAGAAACCCAGAAGACGGTACACCGAGTGATCGGGAAAGGTTTCTAAAACGCACCTCATTTCTCATCTCCTTGTGCTCGGGTTCGCCATTCCAGCCGCTTTACTAGCAATCTCCCTCCTTAGAGAATCAGCACCTTTAACCTCCTGTTCCCTACAGGTTGCTATGTGTTCTGAGGATGAACTGGAAGAGGGTGAACCAATGAGAGACTAACTCTAGGTGTTGGGACAGGCACAGTTCACTCTATTTTCCCATCAGGAAGAAGAATTAACCGCAGGCTCAGTCTGCTGACCGGAACCAGAATAGGGCCTGAAGCAATCCTGCGCTTTTGCGGCTAGCTCCCAAAACAGCGAGTTGAAAAATGGAGCTCAGGGGCACTGCAATTCACAAACCTGCAGAGTTATAAATGTTAACTCTCGTCCTCAAATAGATTGAGGGAAGGCAACGAAGAGGATTTGAAAGCAAGGCAGAATTGCAGGAAACAGATTTCAGGAGGCAGATTCGAATCACCTTTAAAGCACAGGAAAAGCGGCAAAACCTCGACAATGATGCCCTTGGCCAAAAAGGGCGTATGCGTTTTTTCCTGAATATATTCAGGAAAAAACGCATACGCCCTTTTTGGCCAACCAAGCAACCTGGAAAGGCAAATCAGGGCTACAAAGAAGTCTCGCTTCCCATCGGTCAAAAGGGCCATGCTGAATAAAGTGTCAAAACCAGAAATGCAGGACAGGCCACGGAGAAACTGGAGCCTTGCTACGCTGATGGGCGGGATGTAAATTGCCAACAGCCACTCTGGAGAAGTGTACGGTGTGTCCTGAAACATTTACAAAACTCAGCTTAGAGAGCATAGGGCACTTCCACTCATGGGCGTATAAATTGGGAAAACTAAAAATCAGCAAGACACAAGCACCCCAAAGTTTAGGGCTGCTCTGTTGACAAGAACCTCCACTTCGTTACACCTTAAATATCCCAGGAAAGAGAAAAATGGATAAAGAAGTTGTGGTCCTTATGTACAATGGAATATCACTCAGCCATGAAATCAACGTCATAAAGCTAGTAGCAGCATGATGAGTGGATTTAGGTACGACGATTCTAAGTGAAATAAGTCACACAGAAAAAGACACTTATCATAAGATATCACTTATAGAGGGAATGTAAAAACCGCTACCCTTGAACTGAATTACAAAACAGAACAGAGTCACACGTTTAGAAAACACACTATGGCTGCCTAACGGGAAAGGTGAGGTGGGGTGATGCATAAAACAAGGGTTTCAAATTAGCTCAGATACCGTTCCATAAACCCAATATGTAATAGACAAGACCTACTCCTTGCTCAGGGAACTGGACTCAACACCCCCTATTCACCGCCCAAGAATATATCTGACTAGTAAGAATCTTAAAACCTATGTATTGATATCTCTCTGTAAGTGAGTCAAGTGGGTGTATAGCTGCATAAACACAGCAGTAAAAAGCAGCTAAACCCCATTATAAAACTCAATTAATTTTAAAAACCCGTGAAGCAAAGACAGTGAAAGAGAGAGAAATTCTTACAAAAATCGTTCAGGGGCTGTGATGCCACCTGGATTGGCCATATCTAGACCCACAGCTGATTGCGATATAAGGGTGAACACTCTTGGGGCTGAGAGTTTTGGTTAGGTTGGGTGAGCAAACGCAGACCCTTTAAAGTAATACTGCGTGGTACCCATCCCATGGGTCCCAAATGTCCAGTTTCAAGGGCATCTTCCTACATCGAAAACATGCATGAAAAACCCAGAAGATGGTACACCGTGTGAATGGGGAAGGTTTCTAAAACGCACCTCATTTCTCATCTCATTGTGCTCGGTTTCGCCATTCCAGCCGCTTTACTAGCAATCTCCCTCCTTGGAGAATCGGCACCTTTAACCTCCTATTCCGTACAGGTTGCAATGTTTCCTGAGGATGAACGGGAAGAGGGGGAACCAGTGAGAGACTAGCCTCTAGGTGTTGCGACAGGCACAGGTCACTCTATTTTCCCATCAGGAAGAAGAATTAACCACAGGCTCAGTCTGCCGCCCGGGAGCAGAATAGGGCCTGAAGCAATCCTGAGCTTTTGCGGCCAGCTCCCAAGAAAGCGAGTTGAAAAATGGAGCTCAGGGGCACTGCAATTCACAACCCTGCAGAGTTATAAATGATAACTCTCGTCCACAAATATATTGAGGGAATGCAACGAGGAGGATTAGAAAACAAGGCAGAATTGCAGGAAACAGATTTCAGGAGTTAGATTCGAATCGCCTTTAAAGCACAGGAAAAGCGGCAAAACCTCGACAATGATGCCCTTGGCCAAAAAGGACGTATGCGTTTTTTCCTGAATATATTCAGGAAAAAACGCATACGCCCTTTTTGGCCAACCAAGCAACCTGGAAAGGCAAATCAGCGCTACAAGGAAGTCTCGCTTCCCATCGCTCAAAAGGGCCATGCTGAATAAAGAGTCAAAACCGGAAATGCAGGACAGGCCATGGAGAAACGGGAGCCTTGCTATGCTGATGGGTGGGATGTAAATTGCCAACAGCCATTCTGGAGAAGTGTACGGTGTGTCCTGAAACATCTACAAAACTCAGCTTAGAGAGCATAGGGCACTTCCACTCATGGGCGTATAAATTGGGAAAACTAAAAATCAGCAAGACACAAGCACCCCAAAGTTTAGGGCTGCTCTGTTGACAAGAACCTCCACTTCGCTACACCTTAAATATCCCAGGAAAGAGAAAAATGGATAAAGAAGTTGTGGTCCTTATGTACAATGGAATATCACTCAGCCATGAAATCAACGTCATAAGGCTAGTAGCAGCATGATGAGTGGATTTAGGTACGACAATTCTAAGTGAAATAAGTCACACAGAAAAAGACACTTATCATAAGATATCACTTATAGACGGAATGTAAAAACCGCTACCCTTGAACTGAATTACAAAACAGAACAGAGTCACACGGTTAGAAAACACACTATGGCTGCCTAACGGGAAAGGTGAGGTGGGGTGATGCATAAAACAAGGGTTACAAATTAGCTCAGATACCGTTCCATAAACCCAATATGTAATAGACAAGACCTACTCCTTGCTCAGGGAACTGGACTCAACACCCCCTATTCACCGCCCAAGAATATATCTGACTAGTAAGAATCTTAAAAACTATGTATTGATATCTCTCTGTAAGTGAGTCTAGTGGGTGTAAAGCTGCATAAACACAGCAGTGAAAAGCAGCTAAACCCCATTATAAAACTCAATTAATTTTAAAAACCCTTGAAACAAAGACAGTGAAAGAGAGAGAAATTCTTACAAAATTCGTTCAGGGGCTGTGATGCCACCTGGATTGACCATATCTAGACCTGCAGCTGATTGAGACATAAGGGTGGACACTCTTGGGGCTGAGAGGTTTGGTGAGGTTGGGTGAGCAAACGCAGACGCTTTAAAGTAATACTGCGTGGTACCCATGCCATGGGTCCCAAATCTCCAGGATCAAGGGCATCTTCCTACATCGAAAACATGCATGAGGAACCCAGAAGACGTTACAACGAGTGATCGGGAAAGGTTTCTAAAACGCACCTCATTTCTCATCTCCTTGTGCTCGGGTTCGCCATTCCAGCCGCTTTACTAGAAATCTCCCTCCTTAGAGAATCAGCACCTTTAACCTCCTGTTCCGTACAGGTTTCAATGTGTTCTGAGGATGAACGGGAAGAGGGTGAACCAATGAGAGACTAGCTCTAGGTGTTGCGACAGGCACAGATCACTCTATTTTCCCATCAGGAAGAAGAATTAACCACAGGCTCAGTCTGCCGCCCGGAAGCAGAATAGGGCCTAAAGCAATCCTGCGCTTTTGCGGCCAGCTACCAAGAGAGCGAGTTGAAAAATGGAGCTCAGGGGCACTGCAATTCACAAACCTGCAGAATTATAAATGATAACTCTCGTCTACAAATATATTGAGGGAAGGCAACAAAGAGGATTTGAAAGCAAGGCAGAATTGCAGGAAACAGATTTCAGGAGGCAGATTCGAATCGCCTTTAAAGCACAGGAAAAGCGGCAAAACCTCGACAATGATGCCCTTGTCCAAGAAGGGCGTATGCGTTTTTTCCTGAATATATTCAGGAAAGAACGCATACGCCCTTCTTGGCCAACCAAGCAACCTGGAAAGGCAAATCAGCGCTAAAAAGAAGTCTCGCTTCCCATCGGTCAAAAGGGTCATGCTGAATAAAGTGTCAAAACCAGAAACGCAGGACAGGCCATGGAGAAACGCGAGACTTGCTACGCTGATGGGCGGGATGTAAATTGCCAAGAGGCACTCTGGGGAAGTGTACGGTGTGTCCTGAAACATCTGAAAAACTCAGCTTAGAGAGCATAGGGCACTTCCACTCATGGGCGTATAAATTGGGAAAACTAAAAATCAGCAAGGCACAAGCACCCCAAAGTTTAGGGCTGCTCTGTTGACAAGAACCTCCACTTCGTTACACCTTAAATATCCCAGGAAAGAGAAAAATGGATAAAAAAGTTGTGATCCTTATGTACAATGGAATATCACTCAGCCATGAAATCAACGTCATAAGGCTAGTAGCAGCATGATGAGTGGATTTAGGTACGACTATTCTAAGTGAAATAAGTCACACAGAAAAAGACACTTATCATAAGATATCACTGATAGAGGGAATGTAAAAACCGCTACCCTTGAACTGAATTACAAAACAGAACAGAGTCACACGTTTAGAAAACACACTATGGCTGCCTAACGGGAAAGGTGAGGTGGGGTGACGCATAAAACAAGGGTTTCAAATTAGCTCATATACCGTTCCATAAACCCAATACGTAATAGACAAGACCTACTCCTTGCTCAGTGAACTGGACTCAACACCCTCTATTCACCGCCCAAGAATATATCTGACTAGTAAGAATCTTAAAACCTATGTATTGATATCTCTCTGTAAGTGAGTCAAGTGGGTGTAAAGCTGCATAAACACAGCAGTAAAAAAGCAGCTAAACCCCATTATAAAACTCAATTAATTTTAAAAACCCGTGAAGCAAGGACAGTGAAAGAGAGAGAAATTCTTACAAAATTCGTTAAGGGGCTGTGATGCCACCTGGATTCACCATATCTAGACCCGCAGCTGATTGAGACACAAGGGTGGACACTCTTGGGGCTGAGAGGTTTGGTGAGGTTGGGTGAGCAAACGCAGACCCATTAAAGTAATACTGCGTGGTACCCATCCCATGGGTGCCAAATCTCCAGGTTCAAGGGCATCTTCCTACATTGAAAACATGCATGAGAAACCCAGAAGATGGTACACCGAGTGATCGGGAAAGGTTTCTAAAACGCACCTCATTTCTCATCTCCTTGTGCTCAGGTTCGCCATTCCAGCCCCTTTACTAGCAATCTCCCTCCTTGGAGAATCAGCACCTTTAACCTCCTGTTCCATACAGGTGGCAGTTTGTCTTGAGGATGAACGGGAAGAGGGGGAACCAATGAGAGACTAGCTCTAGGTGTTGGGACAGGCACAGGTCACTCTATTTTCCCATCAGGAAGAAGAATTAACCACAGGCTCAGAGTGCCGCCCGGAAGCAGAATAGGGCCTAAAGAAATCCTGCGCTTCTGCGGCCAGCTCCCAAGAAACCGAGTTGAAAAATGGAGCTCAGGGTCACTGCAATTCACAAACCTGCAGACTTATAAATGATAACTCTCGTCTACAAATATATTGAGGGAAGGCAACGAAGAGGATTTGAAAGCAAGGCAGAATTGCAGGAAACAGATTTCAGGAGGCAGATTCGAATCGCCTTTAAAGCACAGGAAAAGCGGCAAAACCTCGACAATGATGCCCTTGACCAAAAAGGGCGTATGCGTTTTTTCCTGAATATATTCAGGAAAAAACGTACACGCCCTGTTTGGCCGTCCAAGCATCCTGGAAAGGCAAATCAGCGGTACAAAGAAGTCTTGCTTCCCATCGGTCAAAAGGGACATGCTGAATAAAGTGTCAAAACCAAAAACGCAGGACAGGCCATGGAGAAACGGAAGCCTTGCTACGCTGATGGGCGGGATGTAAATTGCCAACAGCCACTCTGGAGAAGTGTACGGTGTGTCCTGAAACATCTACAAAACTCAGCTTAGAGAGCATAGGGCACTTCCACTCATGGGCGTATAAATTGGGAAAACTAAAAATCAGCAAGACACAAGCACCCCAAAGTTTAGGGCTGCTCTGTTGACAAGAACCTCCACTTCGTTACACCTTAAATATCCCAGGAAAGAGAAAAATGGATAAAGAAGTTGTGCTCCTTATGTACAATGGAATATCACTCAGCCATGAAATCAACGTCATAAGGCTAGTAGCAGCATGATGAGTGGATTTAGGTACGACGATTCTAAGTGCAATAAGTCACACAGAAAAGGACACTTATCATAAGATATCACTTATAGAGGGAATGTAAAAACCTCTACCCTTGAACTGAATTACAAAACAGAACAGAGTCACACGTTTAGAAAACACACTATGGCTGCCTAACGGGAAAAGTGAGGTGGGGTGATGCATAAAACAAGGGTTTCAAATTAGCTCAGATACCGTTCCATAAACCCAATATGTAATAGACAAGTCCTACTCCTTGCTCAGGGAACTGGACTCAACACCCCCTATTCACCGCTCAAGAATATATCTGACTAGTAAGAATCTTAAAACTTATGTATTGATATCTCTCTGTAAGTGAGTCAAGTGGGTGTAAAGCTGCATAAAAACAGCAGTGAAAAGCAGCTAAACCCCATTATAAAACTCAATTAATTTTAAAAACCCGTGAAGCAAAGACAGTGAAAGAGAGAGAAATTCTTACAAAATTCGTTCAGGGGCTGTGATGCCACCTGGATTGACCATATCTAGACCCGCAGCTGATTGAGACATAAGGGTGGACACTCTTGGGGCTGAGAGGTTTGGTGAGGTTGGGTGAGCAAACGCAGACGCTTTAAAGTAATACTGCTTGGTACCCATCCCATGGGTCCCAAATCTCCAGGTTCAAGGGCATCTTCCTACATCGAAAACATGCATGAGAAACCCAGAAGATGGTCCACCGAGTGATCGGGAAAGGTTTCTAAAACGCACCTCATTTCTCATCTCCTTGTGCTCGGGTTCGCCATTCCAGCCGCTTTACTAGCAATCTCCCTCAGTGGAGAATCAGCACCTTTAACCTCCTGTTCCATACAGGTGGCAATTTGAACTGAGGATGAACGGGAAGACGGGGAACCAATGAGAGACTAGCTCTAGGTGTTGGGACAGGCACAGGTCACTCTATTTTCCCATCAGGAAGAAGAATTAACCACAGGCTCAGTCTGCCGCCCGGAAGCAGAATAGGGCCTAAAGCAATCCTGCGCTTTTGCGGCCAGCTCCCAAGAGAGCGAGTTGAAAAATGGAGCTCAGGGGCACTGCAATTCACAAACCTGCAGACTTATAAATGATAACTCTCGTCTACAAATATATTGAGGGAAGGCAACAAAGAGGATTTGAAAGCAAGGCAGAATTGCAGGAAACTGATTTCAGGAGGCAGATTCGAATCGCCTTTAAAGCACAGGAAAAGCGGCAAAACCTCGACAATGATGCCCTTGGCCAAAAAGGGCGTATGCGTTTTTTCCTGAATATATTCAGGAAAAAACGCATACGCCCTTTTTGGCCAACCAAGCAACCTGGAAAGGCAAATCAGCGCTACAAAGAAGTCTCGCTTCCCATCGGTCAAAAGGGCCATGCTGAATAAAGTGTCAAAACCAGAAATGCAGGACAGGCCACGGAGAAACGGGAGCCTTGCTACGCTGATGGGCAGGATGTAAATTGCCAACAGACACTCTGGAGAAGTGTACGGTGTGTCCTGAAACATTTACAAAACTCAGCTTAGAGAGCATAGGGCACTTCCACTCATGGGCGTATAAATTGGGAAAACTAAAAATCAGCAAGACACAGGCACCCCAAAGTTTAGGGCTGCTCTGTTGACAAGAACCTCCACTTCGTTACACCTTAAATATCCCAGGAAAGAGAAAAATGGATAAAGATGTTGTGCTCCTTATGTACAATGGAATATCACTCAGCCATGAAATCAACGTCATAAGGCTAGTAGCAGCATGATGCGTGGATTTAGGTACGACGATTCTAAGTCAAATAACTCACACAGATAAAGACACTTATCATAAGATATCACTTATACAGGGAATGTAAAAACCGCTACCCTTGAACTGAATTACAAAACAGAACAGAGTCACACGGTTAGAAAACACACTATGGCTGCCTAACGGAAAAGGTGAGGTGGGGTGATGCATAAAACAAGGGTTTCAAATTAGCACAGATACCGTTCCATAAACCCAATATGTAATAGAGAAGACCTACTCCTTGCTCAGGGAACTGGACTCAACACCCCCTATTCACCGCCCAAGAATATATCTGACTAGTAAGAATCTTAAAACCTATGTATTGATATCTCTCTGTAAGTGAGTCAAGTGGGTGTAAAGCTGCATAAACACAGCAGTGAAAAGCAGCTAAACCCCATTATAAAACTCAATTAATTTTAAAAACCCGTGAAACAAAGACAGTGAAAGGGAGAGAAATTCTTACAAAATTCGTTCAGGCGCTGTGATGCCACCTGGATTGATCATATCTAGACCCGCAGCTGATTGAGACATAAGGGTGGACACTCTTGGGGCTGAGGGGTTTGGTGAGGTTCGGTGAGCAAACGCAGACGCTTTAAAGTAATACTGCGTGGTACCCATCCCATGGGTCCCAAATCTCCAGGTTCAAGGGCATCTTCCTACATCGAAAACATGCATGAGAAACCCAGAAGATGGTCCACCGAGTGATCGGGAAAGGTTTCTAAAACGCACCTCATTTCTCATCTCCTTGTGCTCGGGTCCGCCATTCCAGCCGCTTTACTAGCAATCTCCCTCCTTGGAGAATCAGCACCTTTAACCTCCTGTTCCATACAGGTGGCAGTTTGTCCTGAGGATGAACGGGAAGAGGGGGAACCAATGAGAGACTAGCTCTAGGTGTTGGGACAAGCACAGGTCACTCTATTTTCCCATCAGGAAGAAGAATTAACCACAAGATCAGTCTGCCGCCCGGAAGCAGAATAGGGCCTAAAGCAATCCTGCGCTTTTGCGGCCAGCTCCCAAGAGAGCGAGTTGAAAAATGGAGCTCAGGGGCACTGCAATTCACAAACCTGCAGACTTATAAATGATAACTCTTGTCTACAAATATATTGAGGGAAGGCAACAAAGAGGATTTGAAAGCAAGGCAGATTTGCAGGAAACAGATTTCAGGAGGCAGATTCGAATCGCCTTTAAAGCACAGGAAAAGCGGCAAAACCTCGACAATGATGCCCTTGGCCAAAAAGGGCGTATGCGTTTTTTCCTGAATATATTCAGGAAAAAACGCATACGCCCTTTTTGGCCAACCAAGCAACCTGGAAAGGCAAATCAGCGCTACAAAGAAGTCTCGCTTCCCATCGGTCAAAAGGGCCATGCTGAATAAAGTGTCAAAACCAGACATGCAGGACAGGCCACGGAGAAACGGGAGCCTTGCTACGCTGATGGGCGGGATGTAAATTGCCCACAGCCACTCTGGAGAAGTGTTCGGTGTGTCCTGAAATATTTACAAAACTCAGCTTAGAGAGCATAGGGCACTTCCACTCATGGGCGTATAAATTGGGAAAACTAAAAATCAGCAAGACACAAGCACCCCAAAGTTTAGGGCTGCTCTGTTGACAACAACCTCCACTTCGTTACACCTTAAATATCCCAGGAAAGAGAAAAATGGATAAAGAAGTTGTGGTCCTTATGTACAATGGAATATCACTCAGCCATGTAATCAACGTCATAAGGCTAGTAGCAGCATGATGAGTGGATTTAGGTACGACGATTCTAAGTGAAATAATTCACACAGAAAAAGACACTTATCATAAGATATCACTTACAGAGGGAATGTAAAAACCGCTACGCTTGAACTGAATTACAAAACAGAACAGAGTCACACGGTTAGAAAACACACTATGGCTGCCTAACGGGAAAGGTGAGGTGGGGTGATGCATAAAACAAGGGTTTCAAATTAGCTCAGATACCGTTCCATAAACCCAATATGTAATAGACAAGACCTACTCCTTGCTCAGGGAACTGGACTCAACACCCCCTATTCACCGCCCAAGAATATATCTGACTAGTAAGAATCTTATAACCTATGTATTGATATCTCTCTGTGAGTCAAGTGGGTGTAAAGCTGCATAAACACAGCAGTGAAAAGCAGCTAAACCCCATTATAAAACTCAATTAATTTTAAAAACCCGTGAAACAAAGACAGTGAAAGAGAGAGAAATTCTTACAAAATTCGTTCAGGGGCTGTGATGCCACCTGGATTGACCATATCTAGACCTGCAGCTGATTGAGACATAAGGGTGGACACTCTTGGGGCTGAGAGGTTTGGTGAGGTTGGGTGAGCAAACGCAGACGCTTTAAAGTAATACTGCGTGGTACCCATCCCATGGGTCCGAAATCTTCAGGTTCAAGGGCGTCTTCCTACATCGAAAACATTCATGAGAAACCCAGAAGATGGTCCACCGAGTGATCGGGAAAGTTTTCCAAAACGCACCTCATTTCTCATCTCCTTGTGCTCGGGTTCGCCATTCCAGCCGCTTAAATAGCAATCTCGCTCCTTGGAGAATCAGCACCTTTAACCTCCTGTTCCATACAGGTGGCAATTTGTCCTGAGGATGAACGGGAAGAGGGGGAACCAATGAGAGACTAGCTCTAGGTGTTGGGACAGGCACAGGTCACTCTATTTTCCCATCAGGAAGAAGAATTAACCACAAGCTCAGTCTGCCGCCCGGAAGCAGAATAGGGCCTAAAGCAATCCTGCGCTTTTGCGGCAAGCTCCCAAGAGAGCGAGTTGAAAAATGGAGCTCAGGGGCACTGCAATTCACAAACCTGCAGACTTATAAATGATAACTCTCGTCTACAAATATATTGAGGGAAGGCAACAAAGAGGATTTGAAAGCAAGGCAGAATTGCAGGAAACAGATTTCAGGAGGCAGATTCGAATCGCCTTTAAAGCACAGGAAAAGCGGCAAAACCTCGACAATGATGCCCTTGGCCAAAAAGGGCGTATGCGTTTTTTCCTGAATATATTCAGGAAAAAACGCATACGCCCTTTTTGGCCAACCAAGCAACCTGGAAAGGCAAATCAGCGCTACAAAGAAGTCTCGCTTCCCATCGGTCAAAAGGGCCATGCTGAATAAAGTGTCAAAACCAGAAATGCAGGACAGGCCACGGAGAAACGGGAGCCTTGCTACGCTGATGGGCTGGATGTAAATTGCCAAGAGGCACTCTGGAGAAGTGTACGGTGTGTCCTGAAACATCTAAAAAACTCAGCTTAGAGAGCATAGGGCACTTCCACTCATGGGCGTATAAATTGGGAAAACTAAAAATCAGCAAGACACAGGCACCCCAAAGTTTAGGGCTGCTCTGTTGACAAGAACCTCCACTTTGTTACACCTTAAATATCCCAGGAAAGAGAAAAATGGATAAAGAAGTTGTGGTCCTTATGTACAATGGAATATCACTCAGTCATGAAATCAACGTCATAAGGCTAGTAGCAGCATGATGAGTGGATTTAGGTACGACGATTCTAAGTGAAATAAGTCACACAGAAAAAGACACTTATCATAAGATATCACTTATAGAGGGAATGTAAAATCCGCTACCCTTGAACTGAATTACAAAACAGAACAGAGTCACACGGTTAGAAAACACACTATGGCTGCCTAACGGGAAAGGTGAGGTGGGGTGATGCATAAAACAAGGGTTTCAAATTAGCTCAGATACCGTTCCATAAACGCAATATGTAATAGACAAGACCTACTCCTTGCTCAGTGAACTGGACTCAACACCCCCTATTCACCGCCCAAGAATATATCTGACTAGTAAGAATCTTAAAACCTATGTATTGATATCTCTGTGTAAGTGAGTCAAGTGGGTGTAAAGCTGCATAAACACAGCAGTGAAAAGCAGCTAAACCCCATTATAAAACTCAATTAATTTTAAAAACCCGTGAAACAAAAACAGTGAAAGAGAGAGAAATTCTTACAAAATTCGTTCAGGGGCTGTGATGCCACCTGGATTGACCATATCTAGACCCGCAGCTGATTGAGACATAAGGGTGCACACTCTTGGGGCTGAGAGGTTTGGTGAGTTTGGGTGACCAAACGCAGACCCTTTAAAGTAATACTGCGTGGTACCCATCCCATGGGTCCCAAATCTCCAGGTTCAAGGGCATCTTCCTACATCGAAACCATGCATGAGAAACCCAGAAGAAGTTACACCGTGTGAACGGGAAAGGTTTCTAAAACGCACCTCATTTCTCATCTCCTTGTGCTCGGGTACGCCATTCCAGCCGCTTTACTAGCAATCTCCCACCTTGGAGAATCAGCACCTTTAACCTCCTCTTCCATACAGGTTTCAATTTGTCCTGACTATGTACGGGAAGAGGGAGAACCAATGAGAGACAAGCTCTAGGTGTTGGGACAGGCACAGGTCACTCTATTTTCCCATCAGGAAGAAGAATTAACCGCAAGCTCAGTCTGCTGACTGGAACCAGAATAAGGCCTGAAGGAATCCAGCGCTTTTGCGGCTAGCTCCCAAAAAAGCGAGTTGAAAAATGGAGCTCAAGGTCACTGCAACTCACAAACCTGCAGAGTTATAAATGTTAACTCTCGTCCACAAATAGATTGAGGGAAGGCAACGAAGAGGATTTGAACGCAAGGCAGAATTGCAGGAAACAAATTTCAGGAGGCAGATTCGAATCGCCTTTAAAGCACAGGAAAAGCGGCAAAACCTGGACAATGATGCCCTTGGCTAAAAAGGGCGTATGCGTTTTTTCCTGAATATATTCAGGAAAAAACGCATACGCCCTTTTTGGCCAACCAAGCAACCTGGAAAGGCAAATCAGCGCTACAAAGAAGTCTCGCTTCCCATCGGTCAAAAGGGCCATGCTGAATAAAGTGTCAAAACCAGAAATGCAGGACAGGCCACGGAGAAACGGGAGCCTTGCTACGCTGATGGGCGGGATGTAAATTGCCAACAGCCACTCTGGAGAAGTGTACGGTGTGTCCTGAAACATTTACAAAACTCAGCTTAGAGAGCATAGGGCACTTCCACTCATGGGCGTATAAATTGGGAAAACTAAAAATCAGCAAGACACAAGCACCCCAAAGTTTAGGGCTGCTCTGTTGACAAGAACCTCCACTTTGTTACACCTTAAATATCCCACGAAAGAGAAAAATGGATAAAGAAGTTGTGGTCCTTATGTACAATGGAATATCACTCAGCCATGAAATCAACGTCATAAGGCTAGTAGCAGCATGATGAGTGGATTTAGGTACGACGATTCTAAGTGAAATAAGTCACACAGAAAAAGACACTTATCATAAGATATCACTTACAGAGGGAATGTAAAAACCGCTACCCTTGAACTGAATTACAAAACAGAACAGAGTCACACGTTTAGAAAACACACTATGGCTGCCTAACGGGAAAGGTGAGGTGGGGTGATGCATAAAACAAGGGTTTCAAATTAGCTCAGATACCGTTCCATAAACCCAATATGTAATAGACAAGACCTACTCCTTGCTCAGTGAACTGGACTCAACACCCCCTATTCACCGCCCAAGAATATATCTGACTAGTAAGAATCTTAAAACCTATGTATTGATATCTCTCTGTAAGTGAGTCAAGTGGGTGTAAAGCTGCATAAACACAGCAGTGAAAAGCAGCTAAACCCCATTATAAAACTCAATTAATTTTAAAAACCCGTGAAACAAAGACAGTGAAAGAGAGAGAAATTCTTACAAAATCCGTTCAGGGGCTGTGATGCCACCTGGATTGACCATATCCAGACCTGCATATGATTGAGACATAAGGGTGGACACTCTTGGGGCTGAGAGGTTTGGTGAGGTTGGGTGAGCAAACGCAGACGCTTTAAAGTAATACTGCGTGGTAGCCATCCCATGGGTCCCAAATCTCCAGGTTCAAGGGCATCTTCCTACATCGAAAACATGCATGAGAAACCCAGAAGACGGTACACCGAGTGATCGGGAAAGGTTTCTAAAACGCACCTCATTTCTCATCTCCTTGTGCTCGGGTTCGCCATTCCAGCCGCTTTACTAGCAATCTCCCTCCTTAGAGAATCAGCACCTTTAACCTCCTGTTCCCTACAGGTTGCTATGTGTTCTGAGGATGAACTGGAAGAGGGTGAACCAATGAGAGACTAACTCTAGGTGTTGGGACAGGCACAGTTCACTCTATTTTCCCATCAGGAAGAAGAATTAACCGCAGGCTCAGTCTGCTGACCGGAACCAGAATAGGGCCTGAAGCAATCCTGCGCTTTTGCGGCTAGCTCCCAAAACAGCGAGTTGAAAAATGGAGCTCAGGGGCACTGCAATTCACAAACCTGCAGAGTTATAAATGTTAACTCTCGTCCTCAAATAGATTGAGGGAAGGCAACGAAGAGGATTTGAAAGCAAGGCAGAATTGCAGGAAACAGATTTCAGGAGGCAGATTCGAATCACCTTTAAAGCACAGGAAAAGCGGCAAAACCTCGACAATGATGCCCTTGGCCAAAAAGGGCGTATGCGTTTTTTCCTGAATATATTCAGGAAAAAACGCATACGCCCTTTTTGGCCAACCAAGCAACCTGGAAAGGCAAATCAGGGCTACAAAGAAGTCTCGCTTCCCATCGGTCAAAAGGGCCATGCTGAATAAAGTGTCAAAACCAGAAATGCAGGACAGGCCACGGAGAAACTGGAGCCTTGCTACGCTGATGGGCGGGATGTAAATTGCCAACAGCCACTCTGGAGAAGTGTACGGTGTGTCCTGAAACATTTACAAAACTCAGCTTAGAGAGCATAGGGCACTTCCACTCATGGGCGTATAAATTGGGAAAACTAAAAATCAGCAAGACACAAGCACCCCAAAGTTTAGGGCTGCTCTGTTGACAAGAACCTCCACTTCGTTACACCTTAAATATCCCAGGAAAGAGAAAAATGGATAAAGAAGTTGTGGTCCTTATGTACAATGGAATATCACTCAGCCATGAAATCAACGTCATAAAGCTAGTAGCAGCATGATGAGTGGATTTAGGTACGACGATTCTAAGTGAAATAAGTCACACAGAAAAAGACACTTATCATAAGATATCACTTATAGAGGGAATGTAAAAACCGCTACCCTTGAACTGAATTACAAAACAGAACAGAGTCACACGTTTAGAAAACACACTATGGCTGCCTAACGGGAAAGGTGAGGTGGGGTGATGCATAAAACAAGGGTTTCAAATTAGCTCAGATACCGTTCCATAAACCCAATATGTAATAGACAAGACCTACTCCTTGCTCAGGGAACTGGACTCAACACCCCCTATTCACCGCCCAAGAATATATCTGACTAGTAAGAATCTTAAAACCTATGTATTGATATCTCTCTGTAAGTGAGTCAAGTGGGTGTATAGCTGCATAAACACAGCAGTAAAAAGCAGCTAAACCCCATTATAAAACTCAATTAATTTTAAAAACCCGTGAAGCAAAGACAGTGAAAGAGAGAGAAATTCTTACAAAATTCGTTCAGGGGCTGTGATGCCACCTGGATTGGCCATATCTAGACCCACAGCTGATTGCGATATAAGGGTGAACACTCTTGGGGCTGAGAGTTTTGGTTAGGTTGGGTGAGCAAACGCAGACCCTTTAAAGTAATACTGCGTGGTACCCATCCCATGGGTCCCAAATGTCCAGTTTCAAGGGCATCTTCCTACATCGAAAACATGCATGAAAAACCCAGAAGATGGTACACCGTGTGAATGGGGAAGGTTTCTAAAACGCACCTCATTTCTCATCTCATTGTGCTCGGTTTCGCCATTCCAGCCGCTTTACTAGCAATCTCCCTCCTTGGAGAATCGGCACCTTTAACCTCCTATTCCGTACAGGTTGCAATGTTTCCTGAGGATGAACGGGAAGAGGGGGAACCAGTGAGAGACTAGCCTCTAGGTGTTGCGACAGGCACAGGTCACTCTATTTTCCCATCAGGAAGAAGAATTAACCACAGGCTCAGTCTGCCGCCCGGGAGCAGAATAGGGCCTGAAGCAATCCTGAGCTTTTGCGGCCAGCTCCCAAGAAAGCGAGTTGAAAAATGGAGCTCAGGGGCACTGCAATTCACAACCCTGCAGAGTTATAAATGATAACTCTCGTCCACAAATATATTGAGGGAATGCAACGAGGAGGATTAGAAAACAAGGCAGAATTGCAGGAAACAGATTTCAGGAGTTAGATTCGAATCGCCTTTAAAGCACAGGAAAAGCGGCAAAACCTCGACAATGATGCCCTTGGCCAAAAAGGACGTATGCGTTTTTTCCTGAATATATTCAGGAAAAAACGCATACGCCCTTTTTGGCCAACCAAGCAACCTGGAAAGGCAAATCAGCGCTACAAGGAAGTCTCGCTTCCCATCGCTCAAAAGGGCCATGCTGAATAAAGAGTCAAAACCGGAAATGCAGGACAGGCCATGGAGAAACGGGAGCCTTGCTATGCTGATGGGTGGGATGTAAATTGCCAACAGCCATTCTGGAGAAGTGTACGGTGTGTCCTGAAACATCTACAAAACTCAGCTTAGAGAGCATAGGGCACTTCCACTCATGGGCGTATAAATTGGGAAAACTAAAAATCAGCAAGACACAAGCACCCCAAAGTTTAGGGCTGCTCTGTTGACAAGAACCTCCACTTCGCTACACCTTAAATATCCCAGGAAAGAGAAAAATGGATAAAGAAGTTGTGGTCCTTATGTACAATGGAATATCACTCAGCCATGAAATCAACGTCATAAGGCTAGTAGCAGCATGATGAGTGGATTTAGGTACGACAATTCTAAGTGAAATAAGTCACACAGAAAAAGACACTTATCATAAGATATCACTTATAGACGGAATGTAAAAACCGCTACCCTTGAACTGAATTACAAAACAGAACAGAGTCACACGGTTAGAAAACACACTATGGCTGCCTAACGGGAAAGGTGAGGTGGGGTGATGCATAAAACAAGGGTTACAAATTAGCTCAGATACCGTTCCATAAACCCAATATGTAATAGACAAGACCTACTCCTTGCTCAGGGAACTGGACTCAACACCCCCTATTCACCGCCCAAGAATATATCTGACTAGTAAGAATCTTAAAAACTATGTATTGATATCTCTCTGTAAGTGAGTCTAGTGGGTGTAAAGCTGCATAAACACAGCAGTGAAAAGCAGCTAAACCCCATTATAAAACTCAATTAATTTTAAAAACCCTTGAAACAAAGACAGTGAAAGAGAGAGAAATTCTTACAAAATTCGTTCAGGGGCTGTGATGCCACCTGGATTGACCATATCTAGACCTGCAGCTGATTGAGACATAAGGGTGGACACTCTTGGGGCTGAGAGGTTTGGTGAGGTTGGGTGAGCAAACGCAGACGCTTTAAAGTAATACTGCGTGGTACCCATGCCATGGGTCCCAAATCTCCAGGATCAAGGGCATCTTCCTACATCGAAAACATGCATGAGGAACCCAGAAGACGTTACAACGAGTGATCGGGAAAGGTTTCTAAAACGCACCTCATTTCTCATCTCCTTGTGCTCGGGTTCGCCATTCCAGCCGCTTTACTAGAAATCTCCCTCCTTAGAGAATCAGCACCTTTAACCTCCTGTTCCGTACAGGTTTCAATGTGTTCTGAGGATGAACGGGAAGAGGGTGAACCAATGAGAGACTAGCTCTAGGTGTTGCGACAGGCACAGATCACTCTATTTTCCCATCAGGAAGAAGAATTAACCACAGGCTCAGTCTGCCGCCCGGAAGCAGAATAGGGCCTAAAGCAATCCTGCGCTTTTGCGGCCAGCTACCAAGAGAGCGAGTTGAAAAATGGAGCTCAGGGGCACTGCAATTCACAAACCTGCAGAATTATAAATGATAACTCTCGTCTACAAATATATTGAGGGAAGGCAACAAAGAGGATTTGAAAGCAAGGCAGAATTGCAGGAAACAGATTTCAGGAGGCAGATTCGAATCGCCTTTAAAGCACAGGAAAAGCGGCAAAACCTCGACAATGATGCCCTTGTCCAAGAAGGGCGTATGCGTTTTTTCCTGAATATATTCAGGAAAGAACGCATACGCCCTTCTTGGCCAACCAAGCAACCTGGAAAGGCAAATCAGCGCTAAAAAGAAGTCTCGCTTCCCATCGGTCAAAAGGGTCATGCTGAATAAAGTGTCAAAACCAGAAACGCAGGACAGGCCATGGAGAAACGCGAGACTTGCTACGCTGATGGGCGGGATGTAAATTGCCAAGAGGCACTCTGGGGAAGTGTACGGTGTGTCCTGAAACATCTGAAAAACTCAGCTTAGAGAGCATAGGGCACTTCCACTCATGGGCGTATAAATTGGGAAAACTAAAAATCAGCAAGGCACAAGCACCCCAAAGTTTAGGGCTGCTCTGTTGACAAGAACCTCCACTTCGTTACACCTTAAATATCCCAGGAAAGAGAAAAATGGATAAAAAAGTTGTGATCCTTATGTACAATGGAATATCACTCAGCCATGAAATCAACGTCATAAGGCTAGTAGCAGCATGATGAGTGGATTTAGGTACGACTATTCTAAGTGAAATAAGTCACACAGAAAAAGACACTTATCATAAGATATCACTGATAGAGGGAATGTAAAAACCGCTACCCTTGAACTGAATTACAAAACAGAACAGAGTCACACGTTTAGAAAACACACTATGGCTGCCTAACGGGAAAGGTGAGGTGGGGTGACGCATAAAACAAGGGTTTCAAATTAGCTCATATACCGTTCCATAAACCCAATACGTAATAGACAAGACCTACTCCTTGCTCAGTGAACTGGACTCAACACCCTCTATTCACCGCCCAAGAATATATCTGACTAGTAAGAATCTTAAAACCTATGTATTGATATCTCTCTGTAAGTGAGTCAAGTGGGTGTAAAGCTGCATAAACACAGCAGTAAAAAAGCAGCTAAACCCCATTATAAAACTCAATTAATTTTAAAAACCCGTGAAGCAAGGACAGTGAAAGAGAGAGAAATTCTTACAAAATTCGTTAAGGGGCTGTGATGCCACCTGGATTCACCATATCTAGACCCGCAGCTGATTGAGACACAAGGGTGGACACTCTTGGGGCTGAGAGGTTTGGTGAGGTTGGGTGAGCAAACGCAGACCCATTAAAGTAATACTGCGTGGTACCCATCCCATGGGTGCCAAATCTCCAGGTTCAAGGGCATCTTCCTACATTGAAAACATGCATGAGAAACCCAGAAGATGGTACACCGAGTGATCGGGAAAGGTTTCTAAAACGCACCTCATTTCTCATCTCCTTGTGCTCAGGTTCGCCATTCCAGCCCCTTTACTAGCAATCTCCCTCCTTGGAGAATCAGCACCTTTAACCTCCTGTTCCATACAGGTGGCAGTTTGTCTTGAGGATGAACGGGAAGAGGGGGAACCAATGAGAGACTAGCTCTAGGTGTTGGGACAGGCACAGGTCACTCTATTTTCCCATCAGGAAGAAGAATTAACCACAGGCTCAGAGTGCCGCCCGGAAGCAGAATAGGGCCTAAAGAAATCCTGCGCTTCTGCGGCCAGCTCCCAAGAAACCGAGTTGAAAAATGGAGCTCAGGGTCACTGCAATTCACAAACCTGCAGACTTATAAATGATAACTCTCGTCTACAAATATATTGAGGGAAGGCAACGAAGAGGATTTGAAAGCAAGGCAGAATTGCAGGAAACAGATTTCAGGAGGCAGATTCGAATCGCCTTTAAAGCACAGGAAAAGCGGCAAAACCTCGACAATGATGCCCTTGACCAAAAAGGGCGTATGCGTTTTTTCCTGAATATATTCAGGAAAAAACGTACACGCCCTGTTTGGCCGTCCAAGCATCCTGGAAAGGCAAATCAGCGGTACAAAGAAGTCTTGCTTCCCATCGGTCAAAAGGGACATGCTGAATAAAGTGTCAAAACCAAAAACGCAGGACAGGCCATGGAGAAACGGAAGCCTTGCTACGCTGATGGGCGGGATGTAAATTGCCAACAGCCACTCTGGAGAAGTGTACGGTGTGTCCTGAAACATCTACAAAACTCAGCTTAGAGAGCATAGGGCACTTCCACTCATGGGCGTATAAATTGGGAAAACTAAAAATCAGCAAGACACAAGCACCCCAAAGTTTAGGGCTGCTCTGTTGACAAGAACCTCCACTTCGTTACACCTTAAATATCCCAGGAAAGAGAAAAATGGATAAAGAAGTTGTGCTCCTTATGTACAATGGAATATCACTCAGCCATGAAATCAACGTCATAAGGCTAGTAGCAGCATGATGAGTGGATTTAGGTACGACGATTCTAAGTGCAATAAGTCACACAGAAAAGGACACTTATCATAAGATATCACTTATAGAGGGAATGTAAAAACCTCTACCCTTGAACTGAATTACAAAACAGAACAGAGTCACACGTTTAGAAAACACACTATGGCTGCCTAACGGGAAAAGTGAGGTGGGGTGATGCATAAAACAAGGGTTTCAAATTAGCTCAGATACCGTTCCATAAACCCAATATGTAATAGACAAGTCCTACTCCTTGCTCAGGGAACTGGACTCAACACCCCCTATTCACCGCTCAAGAATATATCTGACTAGTAAGAATCTTAAAACTTATGTATTGATATCTCTCTGTAAGTGAGTCAAGTGGGTGTAAAGCTGCATAAACACAGCAGTGAAAAGCAGCTAAACCCCATTATAAAACTCAATTAATTTTAAAAACCAGTGAAACAAAGACAGTGAAAGAGAGAGAAATTCTTACAAAATTCGTTCAGGGGCTGTGATGCCACCTGGATTGACCATATCTAGACCCGCAGCTGATTGAGACATAAGGGTGGACACTCTTGGGGCTGAGAGGTTTGGTGAGGTTGGGTGAGCAAACGCAGACGCTTTAAAGTAATACTGCTTGGTACCCATCCCATGGGTCCCAAATCTCCAGGTTCAAGGGCATCTTCCTACATCGAAAACATGCATGAGAAACCCAGAAGATGGTCCACCGAGTGATCGGGAAAGGTTTCTAAAACGCACCTCATTTCTCATCTCCTTGTGCTCGGGTTCGCCATTCCAGCCGCTTTACTAGCAATCTCCCTCAGTGGAGAATCAGCACCTTTAACCTCCTGTTCCATACAGGTGGCAATTTGAACTGAGGATGAACGGGAAGACGGGGAACCAATGAGAGACTAGCTCTAGGTGTTGGGACAGGCACAGGTCACTCTATTTTCCCATCAGGAAGAAGAATTAACCACAGGCTCATTCTGCCGCCCGGAAGCAGAATAGGGCCTAAAGCAATCCTGCGCTTTTGCGGCCAGCTCCCAAGAGAGCGAGTTGAAAAATGGAGCTCAGGGGCACTGCAATTCACAAACCTGCAGACTTATAAATGATAACTCTCGTCTACAAATATATTGAGGGAAGGCAACAAAGAGGATTTGAAAGCAAGGCAGAATTGCAGGAAACTGATTTCAGGAGGCAGATTCGAATCGCCTTTAAAGCACAGGAAAAGCGGCAAAACCTCGACAATGATGCCCTTGGCCAAAAAGGGCGTATGCGTTTTTTCCTGAATATATTCAGGAAAAAACGCATACGCCCTTTTTGGCCAACCAAGCAACCTGGAAAGGCAAATCAGCGCTACAAAGAAGTCTCGCTTCCCATCGGTCAAAAGGGCCATGCTGAATAAAGTGTCAAAACCAGAAATGCAGGACAGGCCACGGAGAAACGGGAGCCTTGCTACGCTGATGGGCAGGATGTAAATTGCCAACAGACACTCTGGAGAAGTGTACGGTGTGTCCTGAAACATTTACAAAACTCAGCTTAGAGAGCATAGGGCACTTCCACTCATGGGCGTATAAATTGGGAAAACTAAATATCAGCAAGACACAGGCACCCCAAAGTTTAGGGCTGCTCTGTTGACAAGAACCTCCACTTCGTTACACCTTAAATATCCCAGGAAAGAGAAAAATGGATAAAGATGTTGTGCTCCTTATGTACAATGGAATATCACTCAGCCATGAAATCAACGTCATAAGGCTAGTAGCAGCATGATGCGTGGATTTAGGTACGACGATTCTAAGTCAAATAACTCACACAGATAAAGACACTTATCATAAGATATCACTTATACAGGGAATGTAAAAACCGCTACCCTTGAACTGAATTACAAAACAGAACAGAGTCACACGGTTAGAAAACACACTATGGCTGCCTAACGGAAAAGGTGAGGTGGGGTGATGCATAAAACAAGGGTTTCAAATTAGCACAGATACCGTTCCATAAACCCAATATTTAATAGAGAAGACCTACTCCTTGCTCAGGTAACTGGACTCAACACCCCCTATTCACCGCCCAAGAATATATCTGACTAGTAAGAATCTTAAAACCTATGTATTGATATCTCTCTGTAAGTGAGTCAAGTGGGTGTAAAGCTGCATAAACACAGCAGTGAAAAGCAGCTAAACCCCATTATAAAACTCAATTAATTTTAAAAACCCGTGAAACAAAGACAGTGAAAGGGAGAGAAATTCTTACAAAATTCGTTCAGGCGCTGTGATGCCACCTGGATTGATCATATCTAGACCCGCAGCTGATTGAGACATAAGGGTGGACACTCTTGGGGCTGAGGGGTTTGGTGAGGTTCGGTGAGCAAACGCAGACGCTTTAAAGTAATACTGCGTGGTACCCATCCCATGGGTCCCAAATCTCCAGGTTCAAGGGCATCTTCCTACATCGAAAACATGCATGAGAAACCCAGAAGATGGTCCACCGAGTGATCGGGAAAGGTTTCTAAAACGCACCTCATTTCTCATCTCCTTGTGCTCGGGTCCGCCATTCCAGCCGCTTTACTAGCAATCTCCCTCCTTGGAGAATCAGCACCTTTAACCTCCTGTTCCATACAGGTGGCAGTTTGTCCTGAGGATGAACGGGAAGAGGGGGAACCAATGAGAGACTAGCTCTAGGTGTTGGGACAAGCACAGGTCACTCTATTTTCCCATCAGGAAGAAGAATTAACCACAAGATCAGTCTGCCGCCCGGAAGCAGAATAGGGCCTAAAGCAATCCTGCGCTTTTGCGGCCAGCTCCCAAGAGAGCGAGTTGAAAAATGGAGCTCAGGGGCACTGCAATTCACAAACCTGCAGACTTATAAATGATAACTCTTGTCTACAAATATATTGAGGGAAGGCAACAAAGAGGATTTGAAAGCAAGGCAGATTTGCAGGAAACAGATTTCAGGAGGCAGATTCGAATCGCCTTTAAAGCACAGGAAAAGCGGCAAAACCTCGACAATGATGCCCTTGGCCAAAAAGGGCGTATGCGTTTTTTCCTGAATATATTCAGGAAAAAACGCATACGCCCTTTTTGGCCAACCAAGCAACCTGGAAAGGCAAATCAGCGCTACAAAGAAGTCTCGCTTCCCATCGGTCAAAAGGGCCATGCTGAATAAAGTGTCAAAACCAGAAATGCAGGACAGGCCACGGAGAAACGGGAGCCTTGCTACGCTGATGGGCGGGATGTAAATTGCCCACAGCCACTCTGGAGAAGTGTTCGGTGTGTCCTGAAATATTTACAAAACTCAGCTTAGAGAGCATAGGGCACTTCCACTCATGGGCGTATAAATTGGGAAAACTAAAAATCAGCAAGACACAAGCACCCCAAAGTTTAGGGCTGCTCTGTTGACAACAACCTCCACTTCGTTACACCTTAAATATCCCAGGAAAGAGAAAAATGGATAAAGAAGTTGTGGTCCTTATGTACAATGGAATATCACTCAGCCATGAAATCAACGTCATAAGGCTAGTAGCAGCATGATGAGTGGATTTAGGTACGACGATTCTAAGTGAAATAATTCACACAGAAAAAGACACTTATCATAAGATATCACTTACAGAGGGAATGTAAAAACCGCTACGCTTGAACTGAATTACAAAACAGAACAGAGTCACACGGTTAGAAAACACACTATGGCTGCCTAACGGGAAAGGTGAGGTGGGGTGATGCATAAAACAAGGGTTTCAAATTAGCTCAGATACCGTTCCATAAACCCAATATGTAATAGACAAGACCTACTCCTTGCTCAGGGAACTGGACTCAACACCCCCTATTCACCGCCCAAGAATATATCTGACTAGTAAGAATCTTATAACCTATGTATTGATATCTCTCTGTGAGTCAAGTGGGTGTAAAGCTGCATAAACACAGCAGTGAAAAGCAGCTAAACCCCATTATAAAACTCAATTAATTTTAAAAACCCGTGAAACAAAGACAGTGAAAGAGAGAGAAATTCTTACAAAATTCGTTCAGGGGCTGTGATGCCACCTGGATTGACCATATCTAGACCTGCAGCTGATTGAGACATAAGGGTGGACACTCTTGGGGCTGAGAGGTTTGGTGAGGTTGGGTGAGCAAACGCAGACGCTTTAAAGTAATACTGCGTGGTACCCATCCCATGGGTCCGAAATCTTCAGGTTCAAGGGCGTCTTCCTACATCGAAAACTTTCATGAGAAACCCAGAAGATGGTCCACCGAGTGATCGGGAAAGTTTTCCAAAACGCACCTCATTTCTCATCTCCTTGTGCTCGGGTTCGCCATTCCAGCCGCTTAAATAGCAATCTCGCTCCTTGGAGAATCAGCACCTTTAACCTCCTGTTCCATACAGGTGGCAATTTGTCCTGAGGATGAACGGGAAGAGGGGGAACCAATGAGAGACTAGCTCTAGGTGTTGGGACAGGCACAGGTCACTCTATTTTCCCATCAGGAAGAAGAATTAACCACAAGCTCAGTCTGCCGCCCGGAAGCAGAATAGGGCCTAAAGCAATCCTGCGCTTTTGCGGCAAGCTCCCAAGAGAGCGAGTTGAAAAATGGAGCTCAGGGGCACTGCAATTCACAAACCTGCAGACTTATAAATGATAACTCTCGTCTACAAATATATTGAGGGAAGGCAACAAAGAGGATTTGAAAGCAAGGCAGAATTGCAGGAAACAGATTTCAGGAGGCAGATTCGAATCGCCTTTAAAGCACAGGAAAAGCGGCAAAACCTCGACAATGATGCCCTTGGCCAAAAAGGGCGTATGCGTTTTTTCCTGAATATATTCAGGAAAAAACGCAT
This sequence comes from Eschrichtius robustus, assembly GCF_028021215.1. Lineage (NCBI taxonomy): Eukaryota > Metazoa > Chordata > Mammalia > Artiodactyla > Eschrichtiidae > Eschrichtius > Eschrichtius robustus. The sequence continues at coordinate 57,327,480 of NC_090830.1, read as the reverse complement.
ACGCCCTTTTTGGCCAACCAAGCAACCTGGAAAGGCAAATCAGCGCTACAAAGAAGTCTCGCTTCCCATCGGTCAAAAGGGCCATGCTGAATAAAGTGTCAAAACCAGAAATGCAGGACAGGCCACGGAGAAACGGGAGCCTTGCTACGCTGATGGGCTGGATGTAAATTGCCAAGAGGCACTCTGGAGAAGTGTACGGTGTGTCCTGAAACATCTAAAAAACTCAGCTTAGAGAGCATAGGGCACTTCCACTCATGGGCGTATAAATTGGGAAAACTAAAAATCAGCAAGACACAGGCACCCCAAAGTTTAGGGCTGCTCTGTTGACAAGAACCTCCACTTCGTTACACCTTAAATATCCCAGGAAAGAGAAAAATGGATAAAGAAGTTGTGGTCCTTATGTACAATGGAATATCACTCAGTCATGAAATCAACGTCATAAGGCTAGTAGCAGCATGATGAGTGGATTTAGGTACGACGATTCTAAGTGAAATAAGTCACACAGAAAAAGACACTTATCATAAGATATCACTTATAGAGGGAATGTAAAATCCGCTACCCTTGAACTGAATTACAAAACAGAACAGAGTCACACGGTTAGAAAACACACTATGGCTGCCTAACGGGAAAGGTGAGGTGGGGTGATGCATAAAACAAGGGTTTCAAATTAGCTCAGATACCGTTCCATAAACGCAATATGTAATAGACAAGACCTACTCCTTGCTCAGTGAACTGGACTCAACACCCCCTATTCACCGCCCAAGAATATATCTGACTAGTAAGAATCTTAAAACCTATGTATTGATATCTCTGTGTAAGTGAGTCAAGTGGGTGTAAAGCTGCATAAACACAGCAGTGAAAAGCAGCTAAACCCCATTATAAAACTCAATTAATTTTAAAAACCCGTGAAACAAAAACAGTGAAAGAGAGAGAAATTCTTACAAAATTCGTTCAGGGGCTGTGATGCCACCTGGATTGACCATATCTAGACCCGCAGCTGATTGAGACATAAGGGTGCACACTCTTGGGGCTGAGAGGTTTGGTGAGTTTGGGTGACCAAACGCAGACCCTTTAAAGTAATACTGCGTGGTACCCATCCCATGGGTCCCAAATCTCCAGGTTCAAGGGCATCTTCCTACATCGAAACCATGCATGAGAAACCCAGAAGAAGTTCCACCGTGTGAACGGGAAAGGTTTCTAAAACGCACCTCATTTCTCATCTCCTTGTGCTCGGGTACGCCATTCCAGCCGCTTTACTAGCAATCTCCCACCTTGGAGAATCAGCACCTTTAACCTCCTCTTCCATACAGGTTTCAATTTGTCCTGACTATGTACGGGAAGAGGGAGAACCAATGAGAGACAAGCTCTAGGTGTTGGGACAGGCACAGGTCACTCTATTTTCCCATCAGGAAGAAGAATTAACCGCAAGCTCAGTCTGCTGACTGGAACCAGAATAAGGCCTGAAGGAATCCAGCGCTTTTGCGGCTAGCTCCCAAAAAAGCGAGTTGAAAAATGGAGCTCAAGGTCACTGCAACTCACAAACCTGCAGAGTTATAAATGTTAACTCTCGTCCACAAATAGATTGAGGGAAGGCAACGAAGAGGATTTGAACGCAAGGCAGAATTGCAGGAAACAAATTTCAGGAGGCAGATTCGAATCGCCTTTAAAGCACAGGAAAAGCGGCAAAACCTGGACAATGATGCCCTTGGATAAAAAGGGCGTATGCGTTTTTTCCTGAATATATTCAGGAAAAAACGCATACGCCCTTTTTGGCCAACCAAGCAACCTGGAAAGGCAAATCAGCGCTACAAAGAAGTCTCGCTTCCCATCGGTCAAAAGGGCCATGCTGAATAAAGTGTCAAAACCAGAAATGCAGGACAGGCCACGGAGAAACGGGAGCCTTGCTACGCTGATGGGCGGGATGTAAATTGCCAACAGCCACTCTGGAGAAGTGTACGGTGTGTCCTGAAACATTTACAAAACTCAGCTTAGAGAGCATAGGGCACTTCCACTCATGGGCGTATAAATTGGGAAAACTAAAAATCAGCAAGACACAAGCACCCCAAAGTTTAGGGCTGCTCTGTTGACAAGAACCTCCACTTTGTTACACCTTAAATATCCCACGAAAGAGAAAAATGGATAAAGAAGTTGTGGTCCTTATGTACAATGGAATATCACTCAGCCATGAAATCAACGTCATAAGGCTAGTAGCAGCATGATGAGTGGATTTAGGTACGACGATTCTAAGTGAAATAAGTCACACAGAAAAAGACACTTATCATAAGATATCACTTACAGAGGGAATGTAAAAACCGCTACCCTTGAACTGAATTACAAAACAGAACAGAGTCACACGTTTAGAAAACACACTATGGCTGCCTAACGGGAAAGGTGAGGTGGGGTGATGCATAAAACAAGGGTTTCAAATTAGCTCAGATACCGTTCCATAAACCCAATATGTAATAGACAAGACCTACTCCTTGCTCAGTGAACTGGACTCAACACCCCCTATTCACCGCCCAAGAATATATCTGACTAGTAAGAATCTTAAAACCTATGTATTGATATCTCTCTGTAAGTGAGTCAAGTGGGTGTAAAGCTGCATAAACACAGCAGTGAAAAGCAGCTAAACCCCATTATAAAACTCAATTAATTTTAAAAACCCGTGAAACAAAGACAGTGAAAGAGAGAGAAATTCTTACAAAATCCGTTCAGGGGCTGTGATGCCACCTGGATTGACCATATCCAGACCTGCATATGATTGAGACATAAGGGTGGACACTCTTGGGGCTGAGAGGTTTGGTGAGGTTGGGTGAGCAAACGCAGACGCTTTAAAGTAATACTGCGTGGTAGCCATCCCATGGGTCCCAAATCTCCAGGTTCAAGGGCATCTTCCTACATCGAAAACATGCATGAGAAACCCAGAAGACGGTACACCGAGTGATCGGGAAAGGTTTCTAAAACGCACCTCATTTCTCATCTCCTTGTGCTCGGGTTCGCCATTCCAGCCGCTTTACTAGCAATCTCCCTCCTTAGAGAATCAGCACCTTTAACCTCCTGTTCCCTACAGGTTGCTCTGTGTTCTGAGGATGAACTGGAAGAGGGTGAACCAATGAGAGACTAACTCTAGGTGTTGGGACAGGCACAGTTCACTCTATTTTCCCATCAGGAAGAAGAATTAACCGCAGGCTCAGTCTGCTGACCGGAACCAGAATAGGGCCTGAAGCAATCCTGCGCTTTTGCGGCTAGCTCCCAAAACAGCGAGTTGAAAAATGGAGCTCAGGGGCACTGCAATTCACAAACCTGCAGAGTTATAAATGTTAACTCTCGTCCTCAAATAGATTGAGGGAAGGCAACGAAGAGGATTTGAAAGCAAGGCAGAATTGCAGGAAACAGATTTCAGGAGGCAGATTCGAATCACCTTTAAAGCACAGGAAAAGCGGCAAAACCTCGACAATGATGCCCTTGGCCAAAAAGGGCGTATGCGTTTTTTCCTGAATATATTCAGGAAAAAACGCATACGCCCTTTTTGGCCAACCAAGCAACCTGGAAAGGCAAATCAGGGCTACAAAGAAGTCTCGCTTCCCATCGGTCAAAAGGGCCATGCTGAATAAAGTGTCAAAACCAGAAATGCAGGACAGGCCACGGAGAAACTGGAGCCTTGCTACGCTGATGGGCGGGATGTAAATTGCCAACAGCCACTCTGGAGAAGTGTACGGTGTGTCCTGAAACATTTACAAAACTCAGCTTAGAGAGCATAGGGCACTTCCACTCATGGGCGTATAAATTGGGAAAACTAAAAATCAGCAAGACACAAGCACCCCAAAGTTTAGGGCTGCTCTGTTGACAAGAACCTCCACTTCGTTACACCTTAAATATCCCAGGAAAGAGAAAAATGGATAAAGAAGTTGTGGTCCTTATGTACAATGGAATATCACTCAGCCATGAAATCAACGTCATAAAGCTAGTAGCAGCATGATGAGTGGATTTAGGTACGACGATTCTAAGTGAAATAAGTCACACAGAAAAAGACACTTATCATAAGATATCACTTATAGAGGGAATGTAAAAACCGCTACCCTTGAACTGAATTACAAAACAGAACAGAGTCACACGTTTAGAAAACACACTATGGCTGCCTAACGGGAAAGGTGAGGTGGGGTGATGCATAAAACAAGGGTTTCAAATTAGCTCAGATACCGTTCCATAAACCCAATATGTAATAGACAAGACCTACTCCTTGCTCAGGGAACTGGACTCAACACCCCCTATTCACCGCCCAAGAATATATCTGACTAGTAAGAATCTTAAAACCTATGTATTGATATCTCTCTGTAAGTGAGTCAAGTGGGTGTATAGCTGCATAAACACAGCAGTAAAAAGCAGCTAAACCCCATTATAAAACTCAATTAATTTTAAAAACCCGTGAAGCAAAGACAGTGAAAGAGAGAGAAATTCTTACAAAATTCGTTCAGGGGCTGTGATGCCACCTGGATTGGCCATATCTAGACCCACAGCTGATTGCGATATAAGGGTGAACACTCTTGGGGCTGAGAGTTTTGGTTAGGTTGGGTGAGCAAACGCAGACCCTTTAAAGTAATACTGCGTGGTACCCATCCCATGGGTCCCAAATGTCCAGTTTCAAGGGCATCTTCCTACATCGAAAACATGCATGAAAAACCCAGAAGATGGTACACCGTGTGAATGGGGAAGGTTTCTAAAACGCACCTCATTTCTCATCTCATTGTGCTCGGTTTCGCCATTCCAGCCGCTTTACTAGCAATCTCCCTCCTTGGAGAATCGGCACCTTTAACCTCCTATTCCGTACAGGTTGCAATGTTTCCTGAGGATGAACGGGAAGAGGGGGAACCAGTGAGAGACTAGCCTCTAGGTGTTGCGACAGGCACAGGTCACTCTATTTTCCCATCAGGAAGAAGAATTAACCACAGGCTCAGTCTGCCGCCCGGGAGCAGAATAGGGCCTGAAGCAATCCTGAGCTTTTGCGGCCAGCTCCCAAGAAAGCGAGTTGAAAAATGGAGCTCAGGGGCACTGCAATTCACAACCCTGCAGAGTTATAAATGATAACTCTCGTCCACAAATATATTGAGGGAATGCAACGAGGAGGATTAGAAAACAAGGCAGAATTGCAGGAAACAGATTTCAGGAGTTAGATTCGAATCGCCTTTAAAGCACAGGAAAAGCGGCAAAACCTCGACAATGATGCCCTTGGCCAAAAAGGACGTATGCGTTTTTTCCTGAATATATTCAGGAAAAAACGCATACGCCCTTTTTGGCCAACCAAGCAACCTGGAAAGGCAAATCAGCGCTACAAGGAAGTCTCGCTTCCCATCGCTCAAAAGGGCCATGCTGAATAAAGAGTCAAAACCGGAAATGCAGGACAGGCCATGGAGAAACGGGAGCCTTGCTATGCTGATGGGTGGGATGTAAATTGCCAACAGCCATTCTGGAGAAGTGTACGGTGTGTCCTGAAACATCTACAAAACTCAGCTTAGAGAGCATAGGGCACTTCCACTCATGGGCGTATAAATTGGGAAAACTAAAAATCAGCAAGACACAAGCACCCCAAAGTTTAGGGCTGCTCTGTTGACAAGAACCTCCACTTCGCTACACCTTAAATATCCCAGGAAAGAGAAAAATGGATAAAGAAGTTGTGGTCCTTATGTACAATGGAATATCACTCAGCCATGAAATCAACGTCATAAGGCTAGTAGCAGCATGATGAGTGGATTTAGGTACGACAATTCTAAGTGAAATAAGTCACACAGAAAAAGACACTTATCATAAGATATCACTTATAGACGGAATGTAAAAACCGCTACCCTTGAACTGAATTACAAAACAGAACAGAGTCACACGGTTAGAAAACACACTATGGCTGCCTAACGGGAAAGGTGAGGTGGGGTGATGCATAAAACAAGGGTTACAAATTAGCTCAGATACCGTTCCATAAACCCAATATGTAATAGACAAGACCTACTCCTTGCTCAGGGAACTGGACTCAACACCCCCTATTCACCGCCCAAGAATATATCTGACTAGTAAGAATCTTAAAAACTATGTATTGATATCTCTCTGTAAGTGAGTCTAGTGGGTGTAAAGCTGCATAAACACAGCAGTGAAAAGCAGCTAAACCCCATTATAAAACTCAATTAATTTTAAAAACCCTTGAAACAAAGACAGTGAAAGAGAGAGAAATTCTTACAAAATTCGTTCAGGGGCTGTGATGCCACCTGGATTGACCATATCTAGACCTGCAGCTGATTGAGACATAAGGGTGGACACTCTTGGGGCTGAGAGGTTTGGTGAGGTTGGGTGAGCAAACGCAGACGCTTTAAAGTAATACTGCGTGGTACCCATGCCATGGGTCCCAAATCTCCAGGATCAAGGGCATCTTCCTACATCGAAAACATGCATGAGGAACCCAGAAGACGTTACAACGAGTGATCGGGAAAGGTTTCTAAAACGCACCTCATTTCTCATCTCCTTGTGCTCGGGTTCACCATTCCAGCCGCTTTACTAGAAATCTCCCTCCTTAGAGAATCAGCACCTTTAACCTCCTGTTCCGTACAGGTTTCAATGTGTTCTGAGGATGAACGGGAAGAGGGTGAACCAATGAGAGACTAGCTCTAGGTGTTGCGACAGGCACAGATCACTCTATTTTCCCATCAGGAAGAAGAATTAACCACAGGCTCAGTCTGCCGCCCGGAAGCAGAATAGGGCCTAAAGCAATCCTGCGCTTTTGCGGCCAGCTACCAAGAGAGCGAGTTGAAAAATGGAGCTCAGGGGCACTGCAATTCACAAACCTGCAGAATTATAAATGATAACTCTCGTCTACAAATATATTGAGGGAAGGCAACAAAGAGGACTTGAAAGCAAGGCAGAATTGCAGGAAACAGATTTCAGGAGGCAGATTCGAATCGCCTTTAAAGCACAGGAAAAGCGGCAAAACCTCGACAATGATGCCCTTGTCCAAGAAGGGCGTATGCGTTTTTTCCTGAATATATTCAGGAAAGAACGCATACGCCCTTCTTGGCCAACCAAGCAACCTGGAAAGGCAAATCAGCGCTAAAAAGAAGTCTCGCTTCCCATCGGTCAAAAGGGTCATGCTGAATAAAGTGTCAAAACCAGAAACGCAGGACAGGCCATGGAGAAACGCGAGACTTGCTACGCTGATGGGCGGGATGTAAATTGCCAAGAGGCACTCTGGGGAAGTGTACGGTGTGTCCTGAAACATCTGAAAAACTCAGCTTAGAGAGCATAGGGCACTTCCACTCATGGGCGTATAAATTGGGAAAACAAAAAATCAGCAAGGCACAAGCACCCCAAAGTTTAGGGCTGCTCTGTTGACAAGAACCTCCACTTCGTTACACCTTAAATATCCCAGGAAAGAGAAAAATGGATAAAAAAGTTGTGATCCTTATGTACAATGGAATATCACTCAGCCATGAAATCAACGTCATAAGGCTAGTAGCAGCATGATGAGTGGATTTAGGTACGACTATTCTAAGTGAAATAAGTCACACAGAAAAAGACACTTATCATAAGATATCACTGATAGAGGGAATGTAAAAACCGCTACCCTTGAACTGAATTACAAAACAGAACAGAGTCACACGTTTAGAAAACACACTATGGCTGCCTAACAGGAAAGGTGAGGTGGGGTGACGCATAAAACAAGGGTTTCAAATTAGCTCAGATACCGTTCCATAAACCCAATACGTAATAGACAAGACCTACTCCTTGCTCAGTGAACTGGACTCAACACCCTCTATTCACCGCCCAAGAATATATCTGACTAGTAAGAATCTTAAAACCTATGTATTGATATCTCTCTGTAAGTGAGTCAAGTGGGTGTAAAGCTGCATAAACACAGCAGTAAAAAAGCAGCTAAACCCCATTATAAAACTCAATTAATTTTAAAAACCCGTGAAGCAAGGACAGTGAAAGAGAGAGAAATTCTTACAAAATTCGTTAAGGGGCTGTGATGCCACCTGGATTCACCATATCTAGACCCGCAGCTGATTGAGACACAAGGGTGGACACTCTTGGGGCTGAGAGGTTTGGTGAGGTTGGGTGAGCAAACGCAGACCCATTAAAGTAATACTGCGTGGTACCCATCCCATGGGTGCCAAATCTCCAGGTTCAAGGGCATCTTCCTACATCGAAAACATGCATGAGAAACCCAGAAGATGGTACACCGAGTGATCGGGAAAGGTTTCTAAAACGCACCTCATTTCTCATCTCCTTGTGCTCAGGTTCGCCATTCCAGCCCCTTTACTAGCAATCTCCCTCCTTGGAGAATCAGCACCTTTAACCTCCTGTTCCATACAGGTGGCAGTTTGTCTTGAGGATGAACGGGAAGAGGGGGAACCAATGAGAGACTAGCTCTAGGTGTTGGGACAGGCACAGGTCACTCTATTTTCCCATCAGGAAGAAGAATTAACCACAGGCTCAGAGTGCCGCCCGGAAGCAGAATAGGGCCTAAAGAAATCCTGCGCTTCTGCGGCCAGCTCCCAAGAAACCGAGTTGAAAAATGGAGCTCAGGGTCACTGCAATTCACAAACCTGCAGACTTATAAATGATAACTCTCGTCTACAAATATATTGAGGGAAGGCAACGAAGAGGATTTGAAAGCAAGGCAGAATTGCAGGAAACAGATTTCAGGAGGCAGATTCGAATCGCCTTTAAAGCACAGGAAAAGCGGCAAAACCTCGACAATGATGCCCTTGACCAAAAAGGGCGTATGCGTTTTTTCCTGAATATATTCAGGAAAAAACGTACACGCCCTGTTTGGCCGTCCAAGCATCCTGGAAAGGCAAATCAGCGGTACAAAGAAGTCTTGCTTCCCATCGGTCAAAAGGGACATGCTGAATAAAGTGTCAAAACCAAAAACGCAGGACAGGCCATGGAGAAACGGAAGCCTTGCTACGCTGATGGGCGGGATGTAAATTGCCAACAGCCACTCTGGAGAAGTGTACGGTGTGTCCTGAAACATCTACAAAACTCAGCTTAGAGAGCATAGGGCACTTCCACTCATGGGCGTATAAATTGGGAAAACTAAAAATCAGCAAGACACAAGCACCCCAAAGTTTAGGGCTGCTCTGTTGACAAGAACCTCCACTTCGTTACACCTTAAATATCCCAGGAAAGAGAAAAATGGATAAAGAAGTTGTGCTCCTTATGTACAATGGAATATCACTCAGCCATGAAATCAACGTCATAAGGCTAGTAGCAGCATGATGAGTGGATTTAGGTACGACGATTCTAAGTGCAATAAGTCACACAGAAAAGGACACTTATCATAAGATATCACTTATAGAGGGAATGTAAAAACCTCTACCCTTGAACTGAATTACAAAACAGAACAGAGTCACACGTTTAGAAAACACACTATGGCTGCCTAACGGGAAAAGTGAGGTGGGGTGATGCATAAAACAAGGGTTTCAAATTAGCTCAGATACCGTTCCATAAACCCAATATGTAATAGACAAGTCCTACTCCTTGCTCAGGGAACTGGACTCAACACCCCCTATTCACCGCTCAAGAATATATCTGACTAGTAAGAAACTTAAAACTTATGTATTGATATCTCTCTGTAAGTGAGTCAAGTGGGTGTAAAGCTGCATAAACACAGCAGTGAAAAGCAGCTAAACCCCATTATAAAACTCAATTAATTTTAAAAACCAGTGAAACAAAGACAGTGAAAGAGAGATAAATTCTTACAAAATTCGTTCAGGGGCTGTGATGCCACCTGGATTGACCATATCTAGACCCGCAGCTGATTGAGACATAAGGGTGGACACTCTTGGGGCTGAGAGGTTTGGTGAGGTTGGGTGAGCAAACGCAGACGCTTTAAAGTAATACTGCTTGGTACCCATCCCATGGGTCCCAAATCTCCAGGTTCAAGGGCATCTTCCTACATCGAAAACATGCATGAGAAACCCAGAAGATGGTCCACCGAGTGATCGGGAAAGGTTTCTAAAACGCACCTCATTTCTCATCTCCTTGTGCTCGGGTTCGCCATTCCAGCCGCTTTACTAGCAATCTCCCTCAGTGGAGAATCAGCACCTTTAAACTCCTGTTCCATACAGGTGGCAATTTGAACTGAGGATGAACGGGAAGACGGGGAACCAATGAGAGACTAGCTCTAGGTGTTGGGACAGGCACAGGTCACTCTATTTTCCCATCAGGAAGAAGAATTAACCACAGGCTCAGTCTGCCGCCCGGAAGCAGAATAGGGCCTAAAGCAATCCTGCGCTTTTGCGGCCAGCTCCCAAGAGAGCGAGTTGAAAAATGGAGCTCAGGGGCACTGCAATTCACAAACCTGCAGACTTATAAATGATAACTCTCGTCTACAAATATATTGAGGGAAGGCAACAAAGAGGATTTGAAAGCAAGGCAGAATTGCAGGAAACTGATTTCAGGAGGCAGATTCGAATCGCCTTTAAAGCACAGGAAAAGCGGCAAAACCTCGACAATGATGCCCTTGGCCAAAAAGGGCGTATGCGTTTTTTCCTGAATATATTCAGGAAAAAACGCATACGCCCTTTTTGGCCAACCAAGCAACCTGGAAAGGCAAATCAGCGCTACAAAGAAGTCTCGCTTCCCATCGGTCAAAAGGGCCATGCTGAATAAAGTGTCAAAACCAGAAATGCAGGACAGGCCACGGAGAAACGGGAGCCTTGCTACGCTGATGGGCAGGATGTAAATTGCCAACAGCCACTCTGGAGAAGTGTACGGTGTGTCCTGAAACATTTACAAAACTCAGCTTAGAGAGCATAGGGCACTTCCACTCATGGGCGTATAAATTGGGAAAACTAAAAATCAGCAAGACACAAGCACCCCAAAGTTTAGGGCTGCTCTGTTGACAAGAACCTCCACTTCGTTACACCTTAAATATCCCAGGAAAGAGAAAAATGGATAAAGATGTTGTGCTCCTTATGTACAATGGAATATCACTCAGCCATGAAATCAACGTCATAAGGCTAGTAGCAGCATGATGCGTGGATTTAGGTACGACGATTCTAAGTCAAATAACTCACACAGATAAAGACACTTATCATAAGATATCACTTATACAGGGAATGTAAAAACCGCTACCCTTGAACTGAATTACAAAACAGAACAGAGTCACACGGTTAGAAAACACACTATGGCTGCCTAACGGAAAAGGTGAGGTGGGGTGATGCATAAAACAAGGGTTTCAAATTAGCACAGATACCGTTCCATAAACCCAATATGTAATAGAGAAGACCTACTCCTTGCTCAGGGAACTGGACTCAACACCCCCTATTCACCGCCCAAGAATATATCTGACTAGTAAGAATCTTAAAACCTATGTATTGATATCTCTCTGTAAGTGAGTCAAGTGGGTGTAAAGCTGCATAAACACAGCAGTGAAAAGCAGCTAAACCCCATTATAAAACTCAATTAATTTTAAAAACCCGTGAAACAAAGACAGTGAAAGGGAGAGAAATTCTTACAAAATTCGTTCAGGCGCTGTGATGCCACCTGGATTGATCATATCTAGACCCGCAGCTGATTGAGACATAAGGGTGGACACTCTTGGGGCTGAGGGGTTTGGTGAGGTTCGGTGAGCAAACGCAGACGCTTTAAAGTAATACTGCGTGGTACCCATCCCATGGGTCCCAAATCTCCAGGTTCAAGGGCATCTTCCTACATCGAAAACATGCATGAGAAACCCAGAAGATGGTCCACCGAGTGATCGGGAAAGGTTTCTAAAACGCACCTCATTTCTCATCTCCTTGTGCTCGGGTCCGCCATTCCAGCCGCTTTACTAGCAATCTCCCTCCTTGGAGAATCAGCACCTTTAACCTCCTGTTCCATACAGGTGGCAGTTTGTCCTGAGGATGAACGGGAAGAGGGGGAACCAATGAGAGACTAGCTCTAGGTGTTGGGACAAGCACAGGTCACTCTATTTTCCCATCAGGAAGAAGAATTAACCACAAGATCAGTCTGCCGCCCGGAAGCAGAATAGGGCCTAAAGCAATCCTGCGCTTTTGCGGCCAGCTCCCAAGAGAGCGAGTTGAAAAATGGAGCTCAGGGGCACTGCAATTCACAAACCTGCAGACTTATAAATGATAACTCTTGTCTACAAATATATTGAGGGAAGGCAAGAAAGAGGATTTGAAAGCAAGGCAGATTTGCAGGAAACAGATTTCAGGAGGCAGATTCGAATCGCCTTTAAAGCACAGGAAAAGCGGCAAAACCTCGACAATGATGCCCTTGGCCAAAAAGGGCGTATGCGTTTTTTCCTGAATATATTCAGGAAAAAACGCATACGCCCTTTTTGGCCAACCAAGCAACCTGGAAAGGCAAATCAGCGCTACAAAGAAGTCTCGCTTCCCATCGGTCAAAAGGGCCATGCTGAATAAAGTGTCAAAACCAGAAATGCAGGACAGGCCACGGAGAAACGGGAGCCTTGCTACGCTGATGGGCGGGATGTAAATTGCCCACAGCCACTCTGGAGAAGTGTTCGGTGTGTCCTGAAATATTTACAAAACTCAGCTTAGAGAGCATAGGGCACTTCCACTCATGGGCGTATAAATTGGGAAAACTAAAAATCAGCAAGACACAAGCACCCCAAAGTTTAGGGCTGCTCTGTTGACAAGAACCTCCACTTCGTTACACCTTAAATATCCCAGGAAAGAGAAAAATGGATAAAGATGTTGTGCTCCTTATGTACAATGGAATATCACTCAGCCATGAAATCAACGTCATAAGGCTAGTAGCAGCATGATGCGTGGATTTAGGTACGACGATTCTAAGTCAAATAACTCACACAGATAAAGACACTTATCATAAGATATCACTTATACAGGGAATGTAAAAACCGCTACCCTTGAACTGAATTACAAAACAGAACAGAGTCACACGGTTAGAAAACACACTATGGCTGCCTAACGGAAAAGGTGAGGTGGGGTGATGCATAAAACAAGGGTTTCAAATTAGCACAGATACCGTTCCATAAACCCAATATGTAATAGAGAAGACCTACTCCTTGCTCAGGGAACTGGACTCAACACCCCCTATTCACCGCCCAAGAATATATCTGACTAGTAAGAATCTTAAAACCTATGTATTGATATCTCTCTGTAAGTGAGTCAAGTGGGTGTAAAGCTGCATAAACACAGCAGTGAAAAGCAGCTAAACCCCATTATAAAACTCAATTAATTTTAAAAACCCGTGAAACAAAGACAGTGAAAGGGAGAGAAATTCTTACAAAATTCGTTCAGGCGCTGTGATGCCACCTGGATTGATCATATCTAGACCCGCAGCTGATTGAGACATAAGGGTGGACACTCTTGGGGCTGAGGGGTTTGGTGAGGTTCGGTGAGCAAACGCAGACGCTTTAAAGTAATACTGCGTGGTACCCATCCCATGGGTCCCAAATCTCCAGGTTCAAGGGCATCTTCCTACATCGAAAACATGCATGAGAAACCCAGAAGATGGTCCACCGAGTGATCGGGAAAGGTTTCTAAAACGCACCTCATTTCTCATCTCCTTGTGCTCGGGTCCGCCATTCCAGCCGCTTTACTAGCAATCTCCCTCCTTGGAGAATCAGCACCTTTAACCTCCTGTTCCATACAGGTGGCAGTTTGTCCTGAGGATGAACGGGAAGAGGGGGAACCAATGAGAGACTAGCTCTAGGTGTTGGGACAAGCACAGGTCACTCTATTTTCCCATCAGGAAGAAGAATTAACCACAAGATCAGTCTGCCGCCCGGAAGCAGAATAGGGCCTAAAGCAATCCTGCGCTTTTGCGGCCAGCTCCCAAGAGAGCGAGTTGAAAAATGGAGCTCAGGGGCACTGCAATTCACAAACCTGCAGACTTATAAATGATAACTCTTGTCTACAAATATATTGAGGGAAGGCAAGAAAGAGGATTTGAAAGCAAGGCAGATTTGCAGGAAACAGATTTCAGGAGGCAGATTCGAATCGCCTTTAAAGCACAGGAAAAGCGGCAAAACCTCGACAATGATGCCCTTGGCCAAAAAGGGCGTATGCGTTTTTTCCTGAATATATTCAGGAAAAAACGCATACGCCCTTTTTGGCCAACCAAGCAACCTGGAAAGGCAAATCAGCGCTACAAAGAAGTCTCGCTTCCCATCGGTCAAAAGGGCCATGCTGAATAAAGTGTCAAAACCAGAAATGCAGGACAGGCCACGGAGAAACGGGAGCCTTGCTACGCTGATGGGCGGGATGTAAATTGCCCACAGCCACTCTGGAGAAGTGTTCGGTGTGTCCTGAAATATTTACAAAACTCAGCTTAGAGAGCATAGGGCACTTCCACTCATGGGCGTATAAATTGGGAAAACTAAAAATCAGCAAGACACAAGCACCCCAAAGTTTAGGGCTGCTCTGTTGACAACAACCTCCACTTCGTTACACCTTAAATATCCCAGGAAAGAGAAAAATGGATAAAGAAGTTGTGGTCCTTATGTACAATGGAATATCACTCAGCCATGAAATCAACGTCATAAGGCTAGTAGCAGCATGATGAGTGGATTTAGGTACGACGATTCTAAGTGAAATAATTCACACAGAAAAAGACACTTATCATAAGATATCACTTACAGAGGGAATGTAAAAACCGCTACGCTTGAACTGAATTACAAAACAGAACAGAGTCACACGGTTAGAAAACACACTATGGCTGCCTAACGGGAAAGGTGAGGTGGGGTGATGCATAAAACAAGGGTTTCAAATTAGCTCAGATACCGTTCCATAAACCCAATATGTAATAGACAAGACCTACTCCTTGCTCAGGGAACTGGACTCAACACCCCCTATTCACCGCCCAAGAATATATCTGACTAGTAAGAATCTTATAACCTATGTATTGATATCTCTCTGTGAGTCAAGTGGGTGTAAAGCTGCATAAACACAGCAGTGAAAAGCAGCTAAACCCCATTATAAAACTCAATTAATTTTAAAAACCCGTGAAACAAAGACAGTGAAAGAGAGAGAAATTCTTACAAAATTCGTTCAGGGGCTGTGATGCCACCTGGATTGACCATATCTAGACCTGCAGCTGATTGAGACATAAGGGTGGACACTCTTGGGGCTGAGAGGTTTGGTGAGGTTGGGTGAGCAAACGCAGACGCTTTAAAGTAATACTGCGTGGTACCCATCCCATGGGTCCGAAATCTTCAGGTTCAAGGGCGTCTTCCTACATCGAAAACATTCATGAGAAACCCAGAAGATGGTCCACCGAGTGATCGGGAAAGTTTTCCAAAACGCACCTCATTTCTCATCTCCTTGTGCTCGGGTTCGCCATTCCAGCCGCTTAAATAGCAATCTCGCTCCTTGGAGAATCAGCACCTTTAACCTCCTGTTCCATACAGGTGGCAATTTGTCCTGAGGATGAACGGGAAGAGGGGGAACCAATGAGAGACTAGCTCTAGGTGTTGGGACAGGCACAGGTCACTCTATTTTCCCATCAGGAAGAAGAATTAACCACAAGCTCAGTCTGCCGCCCGGAAGCAGAATAGGGCCTAAAGCAATCCTGCGCTTTTGCGGCAAGCTCCCAAGAGAGCGAGTTGAAAAATGGAGCTCAGGGGCACTGCAATTCACAAACCTGCAGACTTATAAATGATAACTCTCGTCTACAAATATATTGAGGGAAGGCAACAAAGAGGATTTGAAAGCAAGGCAGAATTGCAGGAAACAGATTTCAGGAGGCAGATTAGAATCGCCTTTAAAGCACAGGAAAAGCGGCAAAACCTCGACAATGATGCCCTTGGCCAAAAAGGGCGTATGCGTTTTTTCCTGAATATATTCAGGAAAAAACGCATACGCCCTTTTTGGCCAACCAAGCAACCTGGAAAGGCAAATCAGCGCTACAAAGAAGTCTCGCTTCCCATCGGTCAAAAGGGCCATGCTGAATAAAGTGTCAAAACCAGAAATGCAGGACAGGCCACGGAGAAACGGGAGCCTTGCTACGCTGATGGGCTGGATGTAAATTGCCAAGAGGCACTCTGGAGAAGTGTACGGTGTGTCCTGAAACATCTAAAAAACTCAGCTTAGAGAGCATAGGGCACTTCCACTCATGGGCGTATAAATTGGGAAAACTAAAAATCAGCAAGACACAGGCACCCCAAAGTTTAGGGCTGCTCTGTTGACAAGAACCTCCACTTTGTTACACCTTAAATATCCCAGGAAAGAGAAAAATGGATAAAGAAGTTGTGGTCCTTATGTACAATGGAATATCACTCAGTCATGAAATCAACGTCATAAGGCTAGTAGCAGCATGATGAGTGGATTTAGGTACGACGATTCTAAGTGAAATAAGTCACACAGAAAAAGACACTTATCATAAGATATCACTTATAGAGGGAATGTAAAATCCGCTACCCTTGAACTGAATTACAAAACAGAACAGAGTCACACGGTTAGAAAACACACTATGGCTGCCTAACGGGAAAGGTGAGGTGGGGTGATGCATAAAACAAGGGTTTCAAATTAGCTCAGATACCGTTCCATAAACGCAATATGTAATAGACAAGACCTACTCCTTGCTCAGTGAACTGGACTCAACACCCCCTATTCACCGCCCAAGAATATATCTGACTAGTAAGAATCTTAAAACCTATGTATTGATATCTCTGTGTAAGTGAGTCAAGTGGGTGTAAAGCTGCATAAACACAGCAGTGAAAAGCAGCTAAACCCCATTATAAAACTCAATTAATTTTAAAAACCCGTGAAACAAAAACAGTGAAAGAGAGAGAAATTCTTACAAAATTCGTTCAGGGGCTGTGATGCCACCTGGATTGACCATATCTAGACCCGCAGCTGATTGAGACATAAGGGTGCACACTCTTGGGGCTGAGAGGTTTGGTGAGTTTGGGTGACCAAACGCAGACCCTTTAAAGTAATACTGCGTGGTACCCATCCCATGGGTCCCAAATCTCCAGGTTCAAGGGCATCTTCCTACATCGAAACCATGCATGAGAAACCCAGAAGAAGTTACACCGTGTGAACGGGAAAGGTTTCTAAAACGCACCTCATTTCTCATATCCTTGTGCTCGGGTACGCCATTCCAGCCGCTTTACTAGCAATCTCCCACCTTGGAGAATCAGCACCTTTAACCTCCTCTTCCATACAGGTTTCAATTTGTCCTGACTATGTACGGGAAGAGGGAGAACCAATGAGAGACAAGCTCTAGGTGTTGGGACAGGCACAGGTCACTCTATTTTCCCATCAGGAAGAAGAATTAACCGCAAGCTCAGTCTGCTGACTGGAACCAGAATAAGGCCTGAAGGAATCCAGCGCTTTTGCGGCTAGCTCCCAAAAAAGCGAGTTGAAAAATGGAGCTCAAGGTCACTGCAACTCACAAACCTGCAGAGTTATAAATGTTAACTCTCGTCCACAAATAGATTGAGGGAAGGCAACGAAGAGGATTTGAACGCAAGGCAGAATTGCAGGAAACAAATTTCAGGAGGCAGATTCGAATCGCCTTTAAAGCACAGGAAAAGCGGCAAAACCTGGACAATGATGCCCTTGGCTAAAAAGGGCGTATGCGTTTTTTCCTGAATATATTCAGGAAAAAACGCATACGCCCTTTTTGGCCAACCAAGCAACCTGGAAAGGCAAATCAGCGCTACAAAGAAGTCTCGCTTCCCATCGGTCAAAAGGGCCATGCTGAATAAAGTGTCAAAACCAGAAATGCAGGACAGGCCACGGAGAAACGGGAGCCTTGCTACGCTGATGGGCGGGATGTAAATTGCCAACAGCCACTCTGGAGAAGTGTACGGTGTGTCCTGAAACATTTACAAAACTCAGCTTAGAGAGCATAGGGCACTTCCACTCATGGGCGTATAAATTGGGAAAACTAAAAATCAGCAAGACACAAGCACCCCAAAGTTTAGGGCTGCTCTGTTGACAAGAACCTCCACTTTGTTACACCTTAAATATCCCACGAAAGAGAAAAATGGATAAAGAAGTTGTGGTCCTTATGTACAATGGAATATCACTCAGCCATGAAATCAACGTCATAAGGCTAGTAGCAGCATGATGAGTGGATTTAGGTACGACGATTCTAAGTGAAATAAGTCACACAGAAAAAGACACTTATCATAAGATATCACTTACAGAGGGAATGTAAAAACCGCTACCCTTGAACTGAATTACAAAACAGAACAGAGTCACACGTTTAGAAAACACACTATGGCTGCCTAACGGGAAAGGTGAGGTGGGGTGATGCATAAAACAAGGGTTTCAAATTAGCTCAGATACCGTTCCATAAACCCAATATGTAATAGACAAGACCTACTCCTTGCTCAGTGAACTGGACTCAACACCCCCTATTCACCGCCCAAGAATATATCTGACTAGTAAGAATCTTAAAACCTATGTATTGATATCTCTCTGTAAGTGAGTCAAGTGGGTGTAAAGCTGCATAAACACAGCAGTGAAAAGCAGCTAAACCCCATTATAAAACTCAATTAATTTTAAAAACCCGTGAAACAAAGACAGTGAAAGAGAGAGAAATTCTTACAAAATCCGTTCAGGGGCTGTGATGCCACCTGGATTGACCATATCCAGACCTGCATATGATTGAGACATAAGGGTGGACACTCTTGGGGATGAGAGGTTTGGTGAGGTTGGGTGAGCAAACGCAGACGCTTTAAAGTAATACTGCGTGGTAGCCATCCCATGGGTCCCAAATCTCCAGGTTCAAGGGCATCTTCCTACATCGAAAACATGCATGAGAAACCCAGAAGACGGTACACCGAGTGATCGGGAAAGGTTTCTAAAACGCACCTCATTTCTCATCTCCTTGTGCTCGGGTTCGCCATTCCAGCCGCTTTACTAGCAATCTCCCTCCTTAGAGAATCAGCACCTTTAACCTCCTGTTCCCTACAGGTTGCTATGTGTTCTGAGGATGAACTGGAAGAGGGTGAACCAATGAGAGACTAACTCTAGGTGTTGGGACAGGCACAGTTCACTCTATTTTCCCATCAGGAAGAAGAATTATCCGCAGGCTCAGTCTGCTGACCGGAACCAGAATAGGGCCTGAAGCAATCCTGCGCTTTTGCGGCTAGCTCCCAAAACAGCGAGTTGAAAAATGGAGCTCAGGGGCACTGCAATTCACAAACCTGCAGAGTTATAAATGTTAACTCTCGTCCTCAAATAGATTGAGGGAAGGCAACGAAGAGGATTTGAAAGCAAGGCAGAATTGCAGGAAACAGATTTCAGGAGGCAGATTCGAATCACCTTTAAAGCACAGGAAAAGCGGCAAAACCTCGACAATGATGCCCTTGGCCAAAAAGGGCGTATGCGTTTTTTCCTGAATATATTCAGGAAAAAACGCATACGCCCTTTTTGGCCAACCAAGCACCCTGGAAAGGCAAATCAGGGCTACAAAGAAGTCTCGCTTCCCATCGGTCAAAAGGGCCATGCTGAATAAAGTGTCAAAACCAGAAATGCAGGACAGGCCACGGAGAAACTGGAGCCTTGCTACGCTGATGGGCGGGATGTAAATTGCCAACAGCCACTCTGGAGAAGTGTACGGTGTGTCCTGAAACATTTACAAAACTCAGCTTAGAGAGCATAGGGCACTTCCACTCATGGGCGTATAAATTGGGAAAACTAAAAATCAGCAAGACACAAGCACCCCAAAGTTTAGGGCTGCTGTGTTGACAAGAACCTCCACTTCGTTACACCTTAAATATCCCAGGAAAGAGAAAAATGGATAAAGAAGTTGTGGTCCTTATGTACAATGGAATATCACTCAGCCATGAAATCAACGTCATAAAGCTAGTAGCAGCATGATGAGTGGATTTAGGTACGACGATTCTAAGTGAAATAAGTCACACAGAAAAAGACACTTATCATAAGATATCACTTATAGAGGGAATGTAAAAACCGCTACCCTTGAACTGAATTACAAAACAGAACAGAGTCACACGTTTAGAAAACACACTATGGCTGCCTAACGGGAAAGGTGAGGTGGGGTGATGCATAAAACAAGGGTTTCAAATTAGCTCAGATACCGTTCCATAAACCCAATATGTAATAGACAAGACCTACTCCTTGCTCAGGGAACTGGACTCAACACCCCCTATTCACCGCCCAAGAATATATCTGACTAGTAAGAATCTTAAAACCTATGTATTGATATCTCTCTGTAAGTGAGTCAAGTGGGTGTATAGCTGCATAAACACAGCAGTAAAAAGCAGCTAAACCCCATTATAAAACTCAATTAATTTTAAAAACCCGTGAAGCAAAGACAGTGAAAGAGAGAGAAATTCTTACAAAATTCGTTCAGGGGCTGTGATGCCACCTGGATTGGCCATATCTAGACCCACAGCTGATTGCGATATAAGGGTGAACACTCTTGGGGCTGAGAGTTTTGGTTAGGTTGGGTGAGCAAACGCAGACCCTTTAAAGTAATACTGCGTGGTACCCATCCCATGGGTCCCAAATGTCCAGTTTCAAGGGCATCTTCCTACATCGAAAACATGCATGAAAAACCCAGAAGATGGTACACCGTGTGAATGGGGAAGGTTTCTAAAACGCACCTCATTTCTCATCTCATTGTGCTCGGTTTCGCCATTCCAGCCGCTTTACTAGCAATCTCCCTCCTTGGAGAATCGGCACCTTTAACCTCCTATTCCGTACAGGTTGCAATGTTTCCTGAGAATGAACGGGAAGAGGGGGAACCAGTGAGAGACTAGCCTCTAGGTGTTGCGACAGGCACAGGTCACTCTATTTTCCCATCAAGAAGAAGAATTAACCACAGGCTCAGTCTGCCGCCCGGGAGCAGAATAGGGCCTGAAGCAATCCTGAGCTTTTGCGGCCAGCTCCCAAGAAAGCGAGTTGAAAAATGGAGCTCAGGGGCACTGCAATTCACAACCCTGCAGAGTTATAAATGATAACTCTCGTCCACAAATATATTGAGGGAATGCAACGAGGAGGATTAGAAAACAAGGCAGAATTGCAGGAAACAGATTTCAGGAGTTAGATTCGAATCGCCTTTAAAGCACAGGAAAAGCGGCAAAACCTCGACAATGATGCCCTTGGCCAAAAAGGACGTATGCGTTTTTTCCTGAATATATTCAGGAAAAAACGCATACGCCCTTTTTGGCCAACCAAGCAACCTGGAAAGGCAAATCAGCGCTACAAGGAAGTCTCGCTTCCCATCGCTCAAAAGGGCCATGCTGAATAAAGAGTCAAAACCGGAAATGCAGGACAGGCCATGGAGAAACGGGAGCCTTGCTATGCTGATGGGTGGGATGTAAATTGCCAACAGCCATTCTGGAGAAGTGTACGGTGTGTCCTGAAACATCTACAAAACTCAGCTTAGAGAGCATAGGGCACTTCCACTCATGGGCGTATAAATTGGGAAAACTAAAAATCAGCAAGACACAAGCACCCCAAAGTTTAGGGCTGCTCTGTTGACAAGAACCTCCACTTCGCTACACCTTAAATATCCCAGGAAAGAGAAAAATGGATAAAGAAGTTGTGGTCCTTATGTACAATGGAATATCACTCAGCCATGAAATCAACGTCATAAGGCTAGTAGCAGCATGATGAGTGGATTTAGGTACGACAATTCTAAGTGAAATAAGTCACACAGAAAAAGACACTTATCATAAGATATCACTTATAGACGGAATGTAAAAACCGCTACCCTTGAACTGAATTACAAAACAGAACAGAGTCACACGGTTAGAAAACACACTATGGCTGCCTAACGGGAAAGGTGAGGTGGGGTGATGCATAAAACAAGGGTTTCAAATTAGCTCAGATACCGTTCCATAAACCCAATATGTAATAGACAAGACCTACTCCTTGCTCAGGGAACTGGACTCAGCACCCCCTATTCACCGCCCAAGAATATATCTGACTAGTAAGAATCTTAAAAACTATGTATTGATATCTCTCTGTAAGTGAGTCTAGTGGGTGTAAAGCTGCATAAACACAGCAGTGAAAAGCAGCTAAACCCCATTATAAAACTCAATTAATTTTAAAAACCCTTGAAACAAAGACAGTGAAAGAGAGAGAAATTCTTACAAAATTCGTTCAGGGGCTGTGATGCCACCTGGATTGACCATATCTAGACCTGCAGCTGATTGAGACATAAGGGTGGACACTCTTGGGGCTGAGAGGTTTGGTGAGGTTGGGTGAGCAAACGCAGACGCTTTAAAGTAATACTGCGTGGTACCCATCCCATGGGTCCCAAATCTCCAGGATCAAGGGCATCTTCCTACATCGAAAACATGCATGAGGAACCCAGAAGACGTTACAACGAGTGATCGGGAAAGGTTTCTAAAACGCACCTCATTTCTCATCTCCTTGTGCTCGGGTTCGCCATTCCAGCCGCTTTACTAGAAATCTCCCTCCTTAGAGAATCAGCACCTTTAACCTCCTGTTCCGTACAGGTTTCAATGTGTTCTGAGGATGAACGGGAAGAGGGTGAACCAATGAGAGACTAGCTCTAGGTGTTGCGACAGGCACAGATCACTCTATTTTCCCATCAGGAAGAAGAATTAACCACAGGCTCAGTCTGCCGCCCGGAAGCAGAATAGGGCCTAAAGCAATCCTGTGCTTTTGCGGCCAGCTACCAAGAGAGCGAGTTGAAAAATGGAGCTCAGGGGCACTGCAATTCACAAACCTGCAGAATTATAAATGATAACTCTCGTCTACAAATATATTGAGGGAAGGCAACAAAGAGGATTTGAAAGCAAGGCAGAATTGCAGGAAACAGATTTCAGGAGGCAGATTCGAATCGCCTTTAAAGCACAGGAAAAGCGGCAAAACCTCGACAATGATGCCCTTGTCCAAGAAGGGCGTATGCGTTTTTTCCTGAATATATTCAGGAAAGAACGCATACGCCCTTCTTGGCCAACCAAGCAACCTGGAAAGGCAAATCAGCGCTAAAAAGAAGTCTCGCTTCCCATCGGTCAAAAGGGCCATGCTGAATAAAGTGTCAAAACCAGAAACGCAGGACAGGCCATGGAGAAACGCGAGACTTGCTACGCTGATGGGCGGGATGTAAATTGCCAAGAGGCACTCTGGGGAAGTGTACGGTGTGTCCTGAAACATCTGAAAAACTCAGCTTAGAGAGCATAGGGCACTTCCACTCATGGGCGTATAAATTGGGAAAACTAAAAATCAGCAAGGCACAAGCACCCCAAAGTTTAGGGCTGCTCTGTTGACAAGAACCTCCACTTCGTTACACCTTAAATATCCCAGGAAAGAGAAAAATGGATAAAAAAGTTGTGATCCTTATGTACAATGGAATATCACTCAGCCATGAAATCAACGTCATAAGGCTAGTAGCAGCATGATGAGTGGATTTAGGTACGACTATTCTAAGTGAAATAAGTCACACAGAAAAAGACACTTATCATAAGATATCACTGATAGAGGGAATGCAAAAACCGCTACCCTTGAACTGAATTACAAAACAGAACAGAGTCACACGTTTAGAAAACACACTATGGCTGCCTAACGGGAAAGGTGAGGTGGGGTGACGCATAAAACAAGGGTTTCAAATTAGCTCAGATACCGTTCCATAAACCCAATACGTAATAGACAAGACCTACTCCTTGCTCAGTGAACTGGACTCAACACCCTCTATTCACCGCCCAAGAATATATCTGACTAGTAAGAATCTTAAAACCTATGTATTGATATCTCTCTGTAAGTGAGTCAAGTGGGTGTAAAGCTGCATAAACACAGCAGTAAAAAAGCAGCTAAACCCCATTATAAAACTCAATTAATTTTAAAAACCCGTGAAGCAAGGACAGTGAAAGAGAGAGAAATTCTTACAAAATTCGTTAAGGGGCTGTGATGCCACCTGGATTCACCATATCTAGACCCGCAGCTGATTGAGACACAAGGGTGGACACTCTTGGGGCTGAGAGGTTTGGTGAGGTTGGGTGAGCAAACGCAGACCCATTAAAGTAATACTGCGTGGTACCCATCCCATGGGTGCCAAATCTCCAGGTTCAAGGGCATCTTCCTACATCGAAAACATGCATGAGAAACCCAGAAGATGGTACACTGAGTGATCGGGAAAGGTTTCTAAAACGCACCTCATTTCTCATCTCCTTGTGCTCAGGTTCGCCATTCCAGCCCCTTTACTAGCAATCTCCCTCCTTGGAGAATCAGCACCTTTAACCTCCTGTTCCATACAGGTGGCAGTTTGTCTTGAGGATGAACGGGAAGAGGGGGAACCAATGAGAGACTAGCTCTAGGTGTTGGGACAGGCACAGGTCACTCTATTTTCCCATCAGGAAGAAGAATTAACCACAGGCTCAGAGTGCCGCCCGGAAGCAGAATAGGGCCTAAAGAAATCCTGCGCTTCTGCGGCCAGCTCCCAAGAAACCGAGTTGAAAAATGGAGCTCAGGGTCACTGCAATTCACAAACCTGCAGACTTATAAATGATAACTCTCGTCTACAAATATATTGAGGGAAGGCAACGAAGAGGATTTGAAAGCAAGGCAGAATTGCAGGAAACAGATTTCAGGAGGCAGATTCGAATCGCCTTTAAAGCACAGGAAAAGCGGCAAAACCTCGACAATGATGCCCTTGACCAAAAAGGGCGTATGCGTTTTTTCCTGAATATATTCAGGAAAAAACGTACACGCCCTGTTTGGCCGTCCAAGCATCCTGGAAAGGCAAATCAGCGGTACAAAGAAGTCTCGCTTCCCATCGGTCAAAAGGGACATGCTGAATAAAGTGTCAAAACCAAAAACGCAGGACAGGCCATGGAGAAACGGAAGCCTTGCTACGCTGATGGGCGGGATGTAAATTGCCAACAGCCACTCTGGAGAAGTGTACGGTGTGTCCTGAAACATCTACAAAACTCAGCTTAGAGAGCATAGGGCACTTCCACTCATGGGCGTATAAATTGGGAAAACTAAAAATCAGCAAGACACAAGCACCCCAAAGTTTAGGGCTGCTCTGTTGACAAGAACCTCCACTTCGTTACACCTTAAATATCCCAGGAAAGAGAAAAATGGATAAAGAAGTTGTGCTCCTTATGTACAATGGAATATCACTCAGCCATGAAATCAACGTCATAAGGCTAGTAGCAGCATGATGAGTGGATTTAGGTACGACGATTCTAAGTGCAATAAGTCACACAGAAAAGGACGCTTATCATAAGATATCACTTATAGAGGGAATGTAAAAACCTCTACCCTTTAACTGAATTACAAAACAGAACAGAGTCACACGTTTAGAAAACACACTATGGCTGCCTAACGGGAAAAGTGAGGTGGGGTGATGCATAAAACAAGGGTTTCAAATTAGCTCAGATACCGTTCCATAAACCCAATATGTAATAGACAAGTCCTACTCCTTGCTCAGGGAACTGGACTCAACACCCCCTATTCACCGCTCAAGAATATATCTGACTAGTAAGAATCTTAAAACTTATGTATTGATATCTCTCTGTAAGTGAGTCAAGTGGGTGTAAAGCTGCATAAACACAGCAGTGAAAAGCAGCTAAACCCCATTATAAAACTCAATTAATTTTAAAAACCAGTGAAACAAAGACAGTGAAAGAGAGAGAAATTCTTACAAAATTCGTTCAGGGGCTGTGATGCCACCTGGATTGACCATATCTAGACCCGCAGCTGATTGAGACACAAGGGTGGACACTCTTGGGGCTGAGAGGTTTGGTGAGGTTGGGTGAGCAAACGCAGACGCTTTAAAGTAATACTGCTTGGTACCCATCCCATGGGTCCCAAATCTCCAGGTTCAAGGGCATCTTCCTACATCGAAAACATGCATGAGAAACCCAGAAGATGGTCCACCGAGTGATCGGGAAAGGTTTCTAAAACGCACCTCATTTCTCATCTCCTTGTGCTCGGGTTCGCCATTCCAGCCGCTTTACTAGCAATCTCCCTCCTTGGAGAATCAGCACCTTTAACCTCCTGTTCCATACAGGTGGCAGTTTGTCTTGAGGATGAACGGGAAGGGGGGGAACCAATGAGAGACTAGCTCTAGGTGTTGGGAAAGGCACAGGTCACTCTAATTTCCATCAGGAAGAAGAATTAACCACAGGCTCAGCCTGCCCCAGGGAACCAGAATAGGTCCTGAAGCCATCCTGCGCTTTTGCGGCCAGCTCTCAAGAAAGCGAGTTGAAAAATGGAACTCAGGGGCACTGCAATTCACAAACCTGCAGAGTTATAAATGATCACTCTCGTCCAAAAATATATTGAGGTAAGGCAACGAAGAGGATTTCAAAGCAAGACAGAATTGCAGGAAACACTTTTTCACAGGTAGATTGGACTCGCCTTTAAAGCACATGAAATTCTGCAGATCTTCGACAATGATGCAGTTGGCCAAAAAGGGCGTCTGCGTTCTTTCCTGAATAAATTTTGGAAAAAACGCAGATACTCTTTTTGGCCAACTAAACAAGCGGGCAATGCAAATCAGCATTACAAAAATGTCTCACTTCGCATTGGTCAAAAGGCCCATGCTGAAAAAGTGTAAAACCCAGAAATGCAGGACAGGCCATGGAGAAAAGGGAGCCTTGTTATGCTGATCGGCGGTATGTAAATTGCCACCGGCCACTCTTGAGAAGTGTATGCTGTATCTTAAAACTTCTAAAACACAGAGGTACAGAGCATACAGCACTTCCCCTCATGGACGTATATCTTGGGAAAACCAAAAAATCGACAAGACACAGGCACCCCAAAGTTTAGGGCTGCTCTGTTTAGAAATGCCTCGATTTGGGTACAACTTACATGTCCTTGGAAGGAAAAAATGGATAAAGAAGATGTGGTACTTATGTACAATGGAATATTACTCAGCAATTAAATCAATGAAATAAGGCCAGTGGCAGCAACTCGTGGAGACTGAGGTACGATCATCCTAAGTGACATAAGTCAGACATAAAAAGAGACTTATCATAAGGTATCACTTATAGATAGTATCTAAAAATGCCTACACATGAACGCAATTACAAAACAGAAACGGAGTCACACATTTAGAAAACACACTTATTGCTGCTAAAGGAGAAAGGTGGGGCAGGGTGATGCATAAACCAGGAGGTTGAAATTAGCACAGATACGGTTCCATAAACAAAATAGGTATTCGACAGCACCTACTCTATAGCTCAAAGAGATGGACTCAGCACACTGTTATCACCAGAAAAGGATATATAAGACTGGTAAGAATCTGTAAAAGAATGTATTGATGTCTCTCTTTAAGTGAATCAAGTGGATAGATGTAGAGCAGGAAGAAACACAGTATTGAAAATCAGCTATACCCCATTATAAAATTAAATAACAAGAACAAAATAAAGACAGTGAGAGAGAGAGAGAAATTCTTACAAAATTTGTTCAAGGGCTGTGATGCAACCTGGACTGACCATATCTAGACACAGAGCTGGATGGGACCTAAGGCTCTACACTCGTTGGTCTGAGAGGCTTCGTGAGAATGGGACAGCAAATGCAGCACTTTTAGAGTAATACTGCCTGGCCCCCATTCCATGGGTCCCATACCTCCAGGTGCAGGGGACCCTTCCTACAGCTAAAACATGCATGGCACATCCAGAGGATGGTACACCTTCTGATCGGGAAGACTTTGGAAAAGTCACCTCATCTCCACGTCTCCTGGTATTCGGGTTCCCCAGCTCCTTTCCTTAGAGTCTCCCCACTTTGGGAAGGCAGCACACTCAACAGCCGGTTTTGCACGGCTTGGAATTTTCCGGTGAAGAAGGGGAATGGCGGGATGGAATGAGACACAAGCCTTAGATGTTTGGACAGGCATATGCTACTCTAGTTTCCTACATGGAAGAAGAATTTCCCTGTCCTTCAGGTGCCCCAGTAACTGGAATGGGTCTGTAGAAATCCTGCCCCTTTGTGTCTGCTTCCCTAAACAAGTTGAAAACCGGTGCTCAGGGGCACTGCAATTCACAAACATGCAGGGTTGTAATGGACACCTCTAATGGAGTCATTTCTTGAGCCAAGTATTCGTAAAGGCCTTGTAAGCAAGGCAGAATTGCAGGAAAGGGATTTCAAGGGGTAGTTTGCACTCGTCATTAAAGCACATGCAAAGCTGCTGAACATCCCCAGTGATGCAGTTTGCCAAAAAGGCCGTATGTGTTATTCCTTAATATATTCAGGAAAAACCCTTACTCCATTTTTGACCAACAAAACAGGCGGGCAATGTAAATTAATACTACAAAGAGATATCACTTCACACCAGTCAGAATGGCCAACCTCACAAACTGTAAAACCTGAAATGCAGGACAGGGCGTGGAGAAAAGGGAACCCTGACAAGCTGATGGTGGGAATGTAAATTGCTAACAGCCACTCTGGAGAAGTGGGTGGTGATTCCTTAAAAATCTAAAAACCAGAGCTTCAGAGCATATGGCGCTTCCACTCCTGGGCCTGTATCTTGGAAAAAACGTAAATTGACAGGACCCAGGCACTCTAAAATTTATGCAGCCCTGTTTACAAGAGCCTCTACTCGGAAGCGACCTAAAAGTCCTTGGAAGGAAGAATGGATAAAGAAATTATGGTAGATATGTACAATGGAATATTACTCAGCCATGAAGTGAATGAAATAAGGCCATTTAGGGCCACTCAGAAGGACCTACATACATTCATACTAAGTGTCATAAATCAGGCAATGAAAAATATCATATGATATTACTTATCGGTGGAA
Organism: Eschrichtius robustus; assembly: GCF_028021215.1. Taxonomy (NCBI): domain Eukaryota; kingdom Metazoa; phylum Chordata; class Mammalia; order Artiodactyla; family Eschrichtiidae; genus Eschrichtius; species Eschrichtius robustus. The sequence continues at coordinate 57,298,800 of NC_090830.1, read as the reverse complement.
TCTAAAAATTGATAGAAAGGTACTATCTTACAACACAGAAACAGAGTCCCAGACTTAGAACACAAACTTCTGGTTACCAAACTGGAAAGGTGTGTTGGAGGTATAAATCATGAGGTTGGAGTTAGTATATACATATTTACAGAGAGAAAACTTGTAATCAACATGGACCTGCTGTAGAGCACTTGGAACTCTTCTCAACACCCTTTAGTAACCTCAATGGGAAAATAATTCTAAAAAGAATACATAGTTATCTCTGTATAAATGAATCATGTTGGTGTATGTCAAAAATGAACACAACATGATAAATCAACTATATACTCCATTATAAATTTAAAATTAAATTAAAGAAAAGAAAAATGATCACTAAATTTGTTTAGTCGCAGTGAATGTACTAGTGTCACATCCCTGGACACAGACACAATTTGGTCCCAAGGCTGGACTGTTGTGGGCCTGAGGACCTCGGGAGGATATGCCAGCTAATTCGCCCCCCTTGAACATGTAGTACTTGGTCCCCTCTGCATGGGATCACTATCTCCAGGTCTAAGTGTGCCCTCATACTACTAAACCAACCCTCTGACACCCAAAGGATGGTGGACTCTCTGGGCTGGATGACATTTGGAAAATCACCTGCTCTCAACATATCCTGGTGTTTGGGTTCCGACCTCCCGACTCCTTCGTAAGGGTCATCCCACTCTACAAGACAGCACCCTCAACAGGTGATTTTGCAGGGGTTTATACTTGTTCGGGGGATGAAGGGTAAGGGGGAAGAAGGAATGGGACAGAAGCCCTTACATGTTTGGTCAGGCACATTCCACTCTAATTTAATACCCAAGAACAGGACTTGCCCTACATCTAAGGTTGTGTCAGTAACCAGAGAGGGACAGTAGAAATCCTGCCGCCTTCTGTTTCCCATAACAACAATTCTAAAACTGGACCTTATACGCACTTCATATTCACAACGCCTGGGGAGCTGTAAATGACAACAGCCCTCAAAAAATGTCTTGGGGTAGGTAATCGAAGTAGACTTCAAAACAAGGCAACCTTTCAATAACCCTTTTTCAAGGGATCAATCTTACTGACACTGTTCAAAAAAAAAAAAAAAGCACATATGAAGATACTCACCATTGCTTTATGTTAGACAAATGCAAATCAGATGTACAAAGAAGTATCACCTGGAACCACTCAGAATAGCCATCATCACAATGTCTACAAACAAGAAATGCTTCAGAGGGTGTGGAAAAAAGAGAAATCTACTACTTATTATTTTTTTTTTTTAATCTGCGTTGGGTCTTCGTTGCTGCGCGTGGCATTTCTATAGTTGCAGCAAGCGGGGGCTACTCATCGTTGTGGTACGAAGCCTTCTCTTTGTGGTGGCTTCTCTTGTTGTGGAGCACAAGCTGTAGGCACACAGGCTTCAGTAGTTGTGGCTCGTGGGCTCTAGAGCGCAGACTGAGTAGTTGTGGTGCACGGGCTTACTTGTTCTGTGGCATGTGAGATCTTCCCGGGCCAGGGCTCGAACCTGTGTCCCCTGAACTGGCAGGCAGATTCTTAACCACTGCGCCACCAATTCTATGCTATCGGTGGCAATGCCAATTGGTAACAGCCACTATGGAGCACAGAATGGAGGTTACCAGAGTAAGAGGAGGTGGGAGGGATAAATTGGAAATTGGGATTGACATATACACACCACTATATATAAAAGAGATAACAAATAAGGGCTTACTGTATAGCACAGGGAACTCTACTCAATACTCTGTAATGACCTGTATGGGAAAGGAATCCAAAAAGGATTGGACATATGTATAACTGCTTCACTGTGCTGTGCAGCAGAAAGTAACACAACATTGTAAATCAACTCTATTCTAACAAAATTGAAACTTAAATGAAATGAAGTAAAATAAAATAGAGCTACCAGATGATCCAGCAAGTTCACTCCTGTGTGCATATCTGGAGGAAAGCATAAATCGAAAAGACACATCTTCCCCAATGTTCACTGCAACACTCTTTACAATAGCGAAGACATGGAAGCAACCAAAATGTCCATCAACATATGAATATAGGTAAAGAATATGTGATACATATATAATAGGAATATGACTCAGCCATAAAATAGAAGAAAATAATGCCAGTTGCAGTAACATGGATGGACCTAGAGATGATTGTACTAAGTGAAGTAAGTCAGACAGAGTAAGACAAATATTGGGTGATATCACTTCTAGGTGGAAGCTAAAAATTGATACAAATGAACTAACTTACAAAACAGAGGCAGACTCACAGACTTGGAAAACAAACTTATGGTTACCAAAGGGGAGAGGTGGGGGGTAGGGATAAATCAGGAGCTTGGGGTAAACATACGAATATGACTATATATAACAGATAAGCAACAAGGACCTACTGTATAGCACAGGGAGCTCTACTCAGTATTCTGGGAATACCGTTATCAGAAAAGAATCTGAAAAAGAATGAATATATGCATATGTGTAACTGAATCACTTGCTGTGCAGCTGAAATGAACACAACACTGTAAATCAACTATACTCCAATAAAATTTAAATTTCAAAATAAAGAAAATCACCTATATTTCAAAAGAAAAAAAAAAAAAAAAGAATTCCCATCTCTTTATATGGCTTGATAGCTTACTTTTTTAGTGCTCAATATTATCCCATTCCCAGAATATATTAATACTATATCATTTCATTCACCTATTGGAGGACACCTTAGTTTCATTCACATTTTGGCAATATTGAATTAGGTGCTATAAATATCCATATGCAGGTTTTCCTCTGGAAGTATGTTTTTTAAACTACTTTCAGTAAATATCCATGAGAACACTTGACGGATTGTACAGTAAGGGAATGCTCAATATTCTAGCAAGTGTCAATCAGACTACCAAAGTAGCTGTATTATTTTTCATTTCCACCAATGACAAATGACATTTCCTATTGTTCCACATCTCCTACAGAATTTGTTCTTGTCATTGTTCACATTTTAGCCATTCTAAGTGTTACATAGTGGTATGTAATTTTATTTTTAATTTGCTTTTTCATGGCAGCATGTAATCTGGATTATTCTTCTGTATACTTATATGCTTAGTGTCTATTTTCTTTGGTGAGGTGTCCATAAAGTATATTGGTCCACATTTTATTTAGGTTGCTTTCATTTTTTTCTACCCAATCTGTATTTGTTTTATTTATTTTCGTGCCTTATTGCATTAGCAAGGACTTGGAGTAAAATATGGAAAAGGAGTCATGAAAGGGGACATCCTTGCTTTTACCTGAACTTAGTGGAAAAGCTTCATGGTTTTGACCATTAATCATGATGTAAGATAAAAGTTTCCTGTAAATCTTTGTTATCAACTTGAGAAAGCTCCAGTCTATTTCTTTAACTGAGAGTTTTTTATGAAGAATGGGTGTTAGATTTTTTCAAAGTTCTTCTGAATCTATTGATATGCTAATGATTGTCTTTAAGGTGTTGATGTGATGGATATAATTATTTGATTCTAGAATGTTGAGCAAGCCTTTCATACCTGGGATTATTTCCTCTCATTCATGATATAAAATTCTCTCAAAATATTGTTGGATTCGATTTGGTAATATTTTGTTGAGGATTTTTGCATTGATGTTCCTGAGAGATATTGGTCAGTTTTCTTTACTATTCATATGTTCTTCTAAGTTTGGATGTTGTGGATTTAGTGTCAGACATTCATTTGGGGAGATTCTCAGTCATTTTTAAAAAAAAATATTTTCTGTTCTTTATTATCTTTATTCTCCTCCTGCTATACCCATTATGTATAGGTCACAGCATTTTTCATTGTTCCACAATTATTGATTACTCTGTTCTGTTGATTTCTTTCCTGCCCATTTTCTCTTTTCTTTTGAGATTTAAAGGTTTCTCCTGATATGTCTTCAAGCTCACAGATATTTCTCCTCAGCCAGCTCTTTGACTGCTAAAACAAAATACGAGAGACTTGGTATTTTATAAACAACAGAATATTTTTGTTTTCTCATAATTGCTGAGGCTGAAAAGTTCAAGAACAAGTAACCAGGGGCTTCCCTGGAGGTGCAGTGGTTAAGTATCTGCCTACCAATAAAGGGGACAAGGGTTCGAGCCCTGGTCCAGGAAGATCCCACATGCCATGGAACAACTAAGCCCGTGCACCACAAATACTGAGCCTGTGCTCTAGAGTCCACAGGCCACAACTACTGAGCCCGTGAGCCACAACTACTGAAACCCACACGCCTAGAGCCCGTGCTCCACAACAAGAGAAGCCACTCAATGAGAAGCCCGCGCACCGCACCAAAGACCCAACACAGCCAAAAAATTAATTAATTAATTATCTAATTAATTTTTTTAAAAAAAGAACAAGTTGCCAGCTGACTTAGTGTCTGGCGAGGGACCAATTTCTGGTTCATAATGTGGGTCTTCTCGCTCGGCAATGAAATCATGGAATGGGCATAAGGTCTTCTGTGTGCTACATTTATTAGGTCACTAATCCCATGTTTGAGGTCTCTGGCCTCATAACCTAATCACCTCCCAAAAGCCCCACCTCCTAATACCATCAACATGGGAGCTGGGTTTCAAAAGTTTAAAATTAGAGGTACAAAATATTTACACCATAACAGGGACCACAGAGTTAACTGATTTTTCCTTTCATGTTAAAGGTTTGCACATTTATATTTATTATATAATCCCAAAACCCTTGTTTTTTTTTTTTTTTTATAAGATTCTTTTTCCGTATACGCCAGTACAGACCACTGAGTAGAGTTCCCTGTGCTATAAAGCAGGTCTTTATCTATTTTATATATAGTAGTGTGTATAAGTCAGTCCCAATCTCCCAATTTATCCCTTCCCCACTTATCCCCTGGTAACCATAAGTTTGTTTTCTATATCCATGATTCTATTTCTGTTGTGTAAATAAGTTCATTTGTACCTTTTTTTTTTCTTTTTTAGATTCCTCATATAAGCTATATCATATGATATCTGTCTTTCTGTGTCTGACTTGCTTCACTCAGTATAACAATCTCTAGGTCCATCCATGTTGCTACAAAACCCTTAATTGTTAAGGATAACTCTCAATTTTTCCCAGTATCATCAGCAATTCTTTCTGGCAGACACGTGATAACACTTTTTAAACAGGGATATTGAGACCAAGGCTCCTGACCTGCAAACAAACAAAACATCATTCATATAGTGAAAACTTTGCAAATCAAAGGATGAAAGCACTTGGTCTAAATCCCTTTGCACCCACTGCTGACAGAGGGCAGAGGAGTTTGACTCACTAATCTTCCTTACGTGCACTTCTTCCTAATGGGGTATTCCATCTAAAACTTATAAGAAGCGGGGATGTATCATGGAACACACCAATCGCTACTACAGATTCTGAAGCAGCAAAAAACAAACAAACAAACAAACAAAAAAAAAACATGATGAATCCATCCAAAGGGTTCTGTCCACACTGTTACAATAGTTTCCCTCACACTGTGAACACTTTTCAAACCCTATCACTTGAACCTATTTTTATTTTTTTCAACAAAAATAATGTTAATCTGCAGTCAGACACTCCAGTAATATTACACTATCCCTTGTGCAAGTATGTAGGGATTTGAGGAGTTATGGGAGGCCACCATGAGAGGTTGCCTAGAGTAATTAGGACATTTCATTTAATGTTGGTTCTTCTCCCTAAGATGTCTGCTATCCTCTTCTTTTTGTAGCTACTAGCATTGAGAAAGTGACCAAGATAAGGCCCTTCTCTTTTACTGCCCATGAATGCAACTGTGATTAACCCCACAGAACTTGGTGCTTCCAGAATCCCCTGAACCTACTGACCCTCCATGCATGGCATGGCATAGATAAGGATGGTGACATGTATCCTTGTATAGAGCATGTTATAAAATGTTTGACTCTTCCCTTCCTCATAATTCCAAAGAATAGATTTCTTTGGATTTCTGCTTAATGCTGCTGGAGTTGGTACATAAGTTGAGGGAGGTATCAGGGCACACCAAAAGAGAGGGTAACTGCACAGAAAATACAAGCAGGTACATTTCTGTGTAGTTTCAAGCAGCTTATTTGCTATATCAACCATGGTGACATGTTGACCCTTCCTCTTTCTACTAGTAGTACAACAAACATAAAGGATATTTAGGCTGCTTGTTTTATCCCCACCTCTCACAATTGATCTGCATTAACATATAGGACAATGAAGGGCCCTTTCTACCATCTTAACCAATATTTGAGAACTAGAAAATGTCCAGATTTTTCTGGGGTTTATTTTCATATTCCCCAATCAGGCCTATGAAGGAATCTTACCTATTGTGTTTAATGAAGTCATATCTCTGACGGCATCCCATCATCAACAAAACTGGAAAGAAATTTGAAGGGTCTTCGATTTTACCATATTTGAAATAACAATATTTTAGCCTGAGAGGTTTTTTGGATTTTAGAAAAAAATATTTTAAATGAGACAAAAAATCATTTTTATGACACAAAAAGACAGCAATAGTTTTATATTTGTATCTGTTCCACTTGCACACAAGTGTCTCATGGTGTTATGTAAAGCTCTCCTGTTGGGTGCTGTGCATGGTGCAAGTATGGATTAAAGCTTAGGAATCTTAAGCTTCAGTCACCTGAAATATTTAAATTAGGATGCAAGCAATCCTGTCCAACATTTGAAAAGAGCAAGACACTCTCTTTATTTTATTTGTTAGGTAATTAATCTGTCTTTTCCCCAAGGAGAGAAACAAGTGGCATCTTCCATCAATGTGTTGCACAAATATCTTTGAACAGAGAGTGCAAGCAGAGGCTGATACAGGATGTGAAAAAAAAAAAAATGAGAGACCCTTGTGGCATTTTCTCCTAACTTATTGCAATCCTCCATTTAAAATGTGGGAATAATCAATCTTCTGAGGAAAAAGGCCCAAGGAAGGTTTTTCCTTCTGTGGAATAATGGGATTGCTAAAGATTTCAGGAGGCAAGACGAATTAGTGAGAATGACCATGAGAAATCAGAGAAAAGTCAGATCCATGGATGAAGTGATGTTTACCACTGTGAATCAATGAGAAGTAGGAGCAAATGAAAAGAAAGCTGATACAACATTTTCTGAATAAATGTAACCTTTCAGCTGTCATAGAAAAATTAATGCTCACTATGATACAACATATTTAGTTTAGAAAGTTAACTTAAATTTAAAGCTTAATAATTACATTTATTGAAGAAATGAAAACATATTTGTGGTTTAGAATAAATAATGTGTTCTGCTACAGGTAAGAAGACTACATAAATAAATAGAAATAAGACTAAATAAATAAAGAGGAAAATAACAAATTAGATGTTATTAACATTAAAAACTGACACTCATCTAAAGAAAGAGAAGGAGAGACAGAAAGAGAGAAGAACTCATCTCAAGCATGTATTAAAAACTCCTAAATAAGAAGTCTTCAGATGTTAAAAAAAAGGAAGTCTTCAATAAGAAGATAATGGAATAGCAAAATGGGGGAAATATACCAAAAGATATTTCAAAAAAGAGAGTACAGAATGTTAAGTAATCATATCAAAAGATGCTTGGCTTCTTAGTAGTCAATTAAATGCAAAAGCGTGATACCTGGAATTATCACTCACCAACCAGAAAGTTCAAATGAAAATGACAGGTATTATCAAGTTTGACAAGAATGTGTATAATCCTTGAATCTCATTCACTGCTGCTGAAGATGAAAAATCATACAAATGTTTTGAAAATATTTAGAAATATCTAAAAAGATAAACACAAGAAAGCTATGACTCGAAAATTTTACTACTACGTGTATACTGAACAATAATTTATACACACACCACCAAAGCTCAAGTTCTAGAATTTATATACCAGTGCTGTTCTCAATAGACACAAACTGAAAATCACTCATATTGTAATACACATTGGAATAAATTAATTAATAGTTAAATATTTACATTATGGAATCCTATGCAACAGTGGCAATGCATGATCACAACAACAGGCAACCATATAGGCATATTCACAAACAACATAAAATAAAAAAAGCCCAATCCAAAAGTGATTTTACTGTGCCATAACATTTATATAAAATACAAAATACAGGTAAAGTTATCTTTTTGTTAGATACCAGAACAATATTAAACCTTAAGGGGAGTCACTAGAATGGGACCAGGGGGCCTCTGAGTATCTGGCAATTTTCTGTGTCTTTATCTAGAAGCTATGTTTAGAGTGTATTCAGATGCTGAATTTTCTGAAATTTGTCATTTCCTTACAAACCATGCATGTTTTTCGTTGTTTTTTATACATAACAAAAACTAAAAAAGATAGACGAGGGAAGGTAATTGTATTAGCACTTTAATAGCCATGCTTTTCAAGGTGGAAGTGAAAAGTATTAAATACTTGACATTGTGATTACTTCTTAAAAGTAAGGTGAAAATTTGAGGTTAATAAATAAGACATACTTCTTCATATTTAATCCTCAAAGAGGAGGGGTAGAAAGGAGTATTATTTTTTTTTTTTCTTTAATACAGAATCGTTAAGATAGAAAATAATGAAAACAGACTAGGTTTAAAAAAGAGCACACTGGACTTCCCTGGTGGCACAGTGGGTAAGAATTTGCCTGCCAATGCAGGGAACAGGGGTTCCATCCCTGGTCTGGGAAGATCCCACATGCCGCAGTGCAACTAAGCCCGTGTGCCACAAGTACTGAGCCTGTGCTCTAGAGCCTGCAAGCAACAACTATTGAGCCTGCATGACACAACTACTGAAGCCCATGCACCTAGAGCCCATACTCCACAACAAGAGAAACCACTGCAAGGAGAAGCCCGTGCACCACAACGAAGAGTAACCCCTGCTTCTCTAGTAACAACTGGAGAAACCCTGTGCAGCAACGAAGACCCAACACAACCAAAAATTTAAAAAATTAAATCTTTTGACTTCTGAGATGACTCACTCACGTGGCTGTAGGTAAGAGGCCTCAGTTCCTTGCCACATGGATCTCTCCTTAGGGCTGCTTGAGTGTCCTCATGACATGGCAGCTGGCTTACCCCAGGATGAGTGATCTAGCAGAAACCAAAGCAGAAGCTGCAATGTCTTTTATAACTTTGGAAGCTGCACTTTGTCATTTCTGCAATTTCTTATTAGTTAAACAGTCAACCCTTTTCAAGTGCGAGGAGCCACACTGGTACATGGAGACTGGGAGATAATTAGGGGATAATTAGGTCCATCTTGGAGGCTGGCTACCAAAGTGGCTGACTAGCCAAAGTCTGAATTTTGTTTTCTTCACTTCTGGAGAGAAAGTGGTCAGTGCACCTCATGGGTGGTCTTTGAGATGTACCAAAGCTACCTCTTGCTCTCACCCCCAGCTGTGTGGCTGACAGGGTCTTGGTGCTCCAGCCGGGTGTCAAGCCTGTGCCTCTGAGGTGGGAGAGCCGAGTTCAGGACATTGGTCTACCAGAGACCTCTGGCACCTTGTAATATCAAATGGCGAAAGCTCTCCCAGAGATATCCGTCTCAACGCTAAGAACCAGCTCCACTCAGAGACCAGCAAGATCCAGTGCTGGACATCCCATGCCAAACAACTAGCAAGACAGGAATGCAGGCCCACCCATTAGCAGAGAGGCTGCCAAAAATCACAATAAGGTCACAGACACCCCAAAACACACCACCAGATGCGGATCTGTCCACCAGAAAGACAAGATCCAGACACACCCACCAGAACACAGGCACCAGTCCCCTCCATCAGAAAGCCTACACAACCCACTGAACCAACCTTAGCCACTGGGGGCAGACACCAAATACAACGCGAACTACGAATCTGCAGCCTCTGAAAAGGAGACCCCAAACACAGTCCCCAAAGCCAAATGAGAAGACACAGAAACACACAGCAGATGAAGGAGCAAGGTAAAAACCCACCAGACCAAACAAATGTGGAGGAAATAGGCAGTCTACCTGAAGAAGAATTCAGAGTAATGATAGTAAAGATGATCCCAAATCTTGGAACTGGAATGGAGAATAGACAAGAAACGTTTAACAAGGACCTACAAGAACTAAAGAGCAAACAAACAATGATGAACAACACAATAAATGGAATTAAAAATTCTCTAGAAGGAAACAATAGCAGAATAACTGAGGCAGAAGAATGGATAAATGACCTGGAAGATAAAATAGTGGAAGTAACTACTGCAAAGCAAAATAAAGAAAAAAGAATGAAAAGAATTGAGGACAATCTGAGACATCTCTGGGAAAACATTAAACGCACCAATATTCGAATATAGGGGTCCCAGAAGCAGAAGAGAAGAAGAAAGACACTGAGAAAATATTTAAAGAGATTATAGTTGAAAACTTCCCTAATATGGGAAAGGATATTGTTAATCAAGTCCAGGAAGCGCAGGGAGTCCCATACAAGATAAACCCAAGGAGAAACATGCCAAAACATATATTAATCAAACTATCAAAAATTAAATACAAAGAAAAAATATTAAAAGCAGCAAGGGAAAAACAACAAATAACATACAAGGCAATCCCCATAAGGTTAACAGCTGAACTTTCAGCAGAAACTCTGCAAGCCAGAAGGGACTGGCAGGACATATTTAAAGTAATGAAAGGGGAAAAGCTACAACCAAGATTACTCGACCCACCAAGGATCTCGTTCAGATTCGACAGAGAAATTAAAACCTTTACAGACAAGCAAAAGCTAAGAGAATTCAGCACCACCAAACCCGCTTTACAACAAATGCTAAAGGAACTTCTCTAGGCAGGAAACACAAGAGAAGGAAAAGACCTACAATAAGAAACTCAAAACAATTAAGAAAATGGTAATAAGAACATACATATCAATAATTACCTTAAATGTAAATGGATTAAATGCTCCAACCAAAAGACATAGACTGGCTGAATGGATCCGAAAACACGACCGGTATGTATGTGGTCTACAAGAGACCCACTTCAGACATAGGGACACATACAGATGGAAAGTGAGGGGATGGAATAAGATATTCCATGCAAATGGAAATCAAAAGAAAGCTAGAGTAGCAATTCTCATATCAGACAAAAAAGACTTTAAAATAAAGACTATTACAGGAGACAAAGAAGGACACTACATAATGATCAAGGGATCAATCCAAGAAGAAGATATAACAATTGTATATATTTATGCACCCAACATAGGAGCACCTCAATACATAAGGCAAATGCTAACAGCCATAAAAGGGGAAATCGACAGTAACAGAATCCTAGTAGGGGACTTTAGCACCCCTCTTTCACCAATGAACAGATCATCCACAATGAAAATAAATAAGGAAACACAAGCTTTAAATGTTACATTAAACAAGATGAACTTAATTGATATTTAGAGGACATTCCATCCAAAAACAACAGAATACACTTTTTCTCAAGTGCTCCTGGAACATTCTCCAGGATAGATCATACCTTGGGTCACAAATCAAGCCTTGGTAAATATAAGAAAATTGAAATCGTATCAAGTATCTTTTCCGACAACAATGCTATCAGACTAGATATCAATTACAGGAAAAAAATCTGTAAAAAATAGAAACACATGGACGCTCAACAATACACTACTTAATAACCAAGACATCACTGAAGAAATCAAAGAGGAAATAAAAAAATACCTAGAAACAAATGACAATGAAAACATGAAGACCCAAAACCTATGGGATGCAGCAAGAGCAGTTCTAAGAGAGAAGTTTATAGCAATACAATCCTACCTCAAGAAACAAGAAATATCTCAAATAAACAAGTTAACCTTACACCTAAAGCAATTAGAGAAAAAAAAAAAAAAAAAAACAAAGTCAGCAGAGGAAAGACATCATAAAGATCAGACCAGAAATAAATGAAACAGAAATGAAGGAAACAACAGCAAAGACCAAAAAAACTAAAAGCTGGTTCTTTGAGAAGATAAACAAAATTGATAAACCATTAGCCAGACTCATCAAAGAAAAAAAGGGAGACGACTCAAATCAATAGAATTACAAATGAAAAAGGAGAAGTAACAACTGACACTGCAGACATACAAAGGATCATGAGAGATTACTGCAAGCAACTATATGCCAATAAAATGGACAACCTGGAAGAAATGGACAAATTCTTAGAAAAGCACAACCTTCCAAGACTGAACCAGGAAGAAATAGAAACTACAAACAAACCAATCCCAAGTACTGAACTTGAGACTGTGATTAAAAATCTTCCAACAAACAAAAGCCCAGGACCAGATGGCTTCACAGGCAAATTCTATCAAACATTTAGAGAAGAGTTAACACCTATCCTTCTCAAACTCTTCCAAAATATAGCAGAGGGAGGAACTCTCCCAAACTTATTCTATGAGACCACCATCTCCCTGACACCAAAACCAGACAAAGATGTCACAAAGAAAGAAAACTACAGGTCAATATCACTGATGAACATAGCTGCAAAAATCCACTGCACAATACTAGCAAACAGAATCCAACAGCGCCTTAAAAGGATCATACACCATGATCAAGTGGGGTTTATCCCAGGGATGCAAGGATTCTTCAATACATGCAAATCAATGTGATACACCATATTAAAAAACTGAAGGATATAAACCATATGGTCATCTCAATAGATGCAGAAAATGCTTTCGACAATATTAAACACCCATTTATCATAAAAACCCTCCAGAAAGTAGGCATAGAGGGAACTTTCCTCAACATAATAAAGGCCATATATGACAAACCCACAGCCAGCATCGTTCTCAATGGTGAAAAAGTGAAATCATTTCCACCAAGATCAGGAACAAGACAAGGTTGCCCACTCTCACCACTATTATTCCACACACTTTTGGAATTTTTAGCTACAGCAATCAGAGAAGAAAAAGAAATAAAAGGAATCCAAATCGGAAAAGAAGAAGTTAAGCTCTCACTGTTTGCAGATGACATGATACTATACATAGAGAATCCTAAAGATGCTACCAGAAACCTACTAGAGTTAATCAACGAACTGGTAAGGTTGCAGGATACAAAATTAACGTACAGATATCTCTTTCATTCCTATACACTAAAGATGAAAATTCTGAATGAAAAATTAGGGAAACACTCCCATTTACCACTGCAACACAAAGAATAAAATACCTAGGAATAAACCTACCTAAGGAGACAAAAGACGTTTACTCAACAAACTATAAGACACTGATGAAAGAAATCAAAGATGACACAAACAGATACAAAGATATACCATGTTCTTGGATTGGAAGAATCAACATTGTGAAAATGACTCTACTACCCAACGCAATCTACAGATTCAATGCAATCCCTATCAAACTACCAATGGAATTTTCCAGAGAACTAGAACAAAAATATTTCACAATTTGTATGGAAACACAAAAGACCCCGAACAGCCAAAGCAATCTTGAGAAGAAAAACAGAGCTGGAGGAATCAGGCTCCCTGACTTCAGACAATACTACAAAGCTACAGTAGTCAAGACAGTATGGTACTGGCACAAAAACAGAAATATAGAGCAATGGAACAGGAGAGAAAGCCCAGACGTAAACCCATACACATATGGTCCCCTTATTTTTGATAAAGGAGGCAAGAATATACAATGGAGAAATCACAGCCTCTTCAATAAGTGGTGCTGGGAAAACTGGACAGCTACCGGTAAAAGAATGAAATTAGAATACTCCCTAACACCATACACAAAAATAAACTCAAAATGGATTAGAGACCTAAATATAAGACTGGACACTATAAAACTCTTAGAGGAAAACATAGGAAGAACATTCTTTGACATAAATCACAGCAAGATCTTTTTTGATCCACCTCCTAGAATAATGGAAATAAAAACAAAAATAAACAAGTGGGACCTAATGAAACTTCAAAGCTTTTGCACAGCAAAGGAAACCATAAACAAGACGAAAAGACAACCCTCAGAATGGGAGAAAATATTTGTAAATGAATCAACGGACAAAGGATTAATCTCCAAAATATATAAACAGCTCATTCAGCTCAATATTAAAGAAACAAACACCCCAATCCAAAAATGGGCAGAAGACCTAAATAGACATTTCTCCAAAGAAGACATACAGACGGCCATGAAGCACATGAAAAGATGCTCAACATCACTAATTATTAGAGAAATGCAAATCAAAACTACAATGAGGTATCACCTCACTCCTGTTAGAATGGGCATCATCAGAAAATCTACAAACCACAAATGCTGGAGAGGGTGTGGAGAAAAGGGAAACCTCTTGCACTGTTGGTGGGAATGTAAATTGATACAGCCACTATGGAGAACAATATGGAGGTTCCTTAAAAAACTAAAAATAGAATTACCATATGACCCAGCAATCCCACTACTGGGCATATACCCAGAGAAAACTGTAATTCAAAAAGACACATGCACCCGAATGTTCATTGCAGCACTATTTACAATAGCCAGATCATGGAAGCAACCTAAATGCCCATCAACAGACGAATGGATAAAGAAGATGTGGTACGTATATACAATGGAATATTACTCAGCCATAAAAAGGAACGAAATTGAGTCATTTGTTGAGACGTGGATGGATCTAGAGACTGTCATACAGAGTGAAGTAAGTCAGAAAGAGAAAAACAAATATCGTATATTAATGCATGCATGTGGAACCTAGAAAAATGGTACAGATGAGCCAGTTTGCAGGGCAGAAGTTGAGACACAGATGTAGAGAATGAACATATGGACACCAAGGGGGGAAAAGTGCGGTGGGGTGGGGATGGTGGTGTGCTGAATTGGGCGATTGGGATTGGCATGTATACACTGATGTGTATAAAAGTGATGCCTAATAAGAACCTGCAGTATAAAAAAACAAACAAAACAACTAAAACTAAACTTTCATTGGGTTATTTGTATGGAAATATGTTAATATAAATGTTTCAGACATTACACGAAATTTCTAAAAATCTTATATTTGTATTTGTATGGAAATATGTATGGAAATATGTTAATATAAATGTTTCAGACATTACATGAAATTTCTAAAAATCTTATATGTTCTGGTATAATGTTATAAGTAATAATCCTAGTTATTACTTTAAAATGTATATCTCAGAAATAACTAATTTTCTTGTCAACTGCATTATTATGAACTTTCATCAAATCTTTAACCGTGGTCATTTTTAAGTCTTTTGTCATTTACAGACAGTTCTGGGTGTACTCTGATGATTTTGCAAATATGTTCCTGTAAAAGGTTTACATCTTCAAGAAATTCATGGAAAAGACTCTGACAAGTACAGGTTTCTGGTAACTGACTGTACTGCTGAACTGAATGAATAAGCATTTTCAGAACTCTAATGAAAAACTGATGAACTCATAAAAGTGCTAACAAAAGATGAAGATGAAAAAAAAAATTAATTACATGGGACTGAGTGAACTGATGAGGATGAGTATAATTTTTGTGACTTTCTGTCTGAATTAAAAAAAAAAAAAAAATCCCACAAGGACTCAGAGGCAAAGAATATACAAATCAATTTTCACTGCAAAGTAAAGGAGCTGTTACAGTGGAGGATTACTGGACTGAATGTCAATATTATGACATAGTATGAGTGTGTTTCATGTTTGGTAATTGCAATCACAATTTCACAATTTGTATGGAAACACAAAAGACCCCGAACAGCCAAAGCAATCTTGAGAAGAAAAACAGAGCTGGAGGAATCAGGCTCCCTGACTTCAGACAATACTACAAAGCTACAGTAGTCAAGACAGTACGGTACTGGCACAAAAACAGAAATATAGAGCAATGGAACAGGAGAGAAAGCCCAGACGTAAACCCATACACATATGGTCACCTTATTTTTGATAAAGGAGGCAAGAATATACAATGGAGAAATCACAGCCTCTTCAATAAGTGGTGCTGGGAAAACTGGACAGCTACCGGTAAAAGAATGAAATTAGAAGACTCCCTAACACCATACACAAAAATAAACTCAAAGTGGATTAAAGACCTAAATGTAAGGCCAGACACTATCAAACTCTTAGAGGAAAACATAGGCAGAACACTCTATGACATCAATCACAGCAAGATCCTTTTTGACCCACCTCCTAGAAAACGGAAATTAAAAAGAAACATAAACAAATGAGACCTAAGGAGACTTAAAAGCTTTTGCACAGCAAAGGAAAACGTAAACAAGACGAAAAGGCCACCCTCAGAAGGGGAGAAAATATTTGCCAATGAAGCAGCTGACAAAGGATTAATCTCCAAACTTTACAAGCAGCCCATGCAGCTCAATATCAAAAAAAAAAAAAAAAAACAAACAAACAACCCAATCCATAAATGGGCAGAAGACCTAAATAGACATTTCTTCAAAGAAGATATACAGATTGCCAACAAACACATGAAAGAATGCTCAACACCACTGATCATTAGAGAAATGCAACTCGAAATTACAATGAGGTATCACCACACACAGGTAAGAATGGCCATCATCAAAAAAATCTACAACCAATGAATGCTGCAGAGGTGTGGAAAAAAGGGAACCCTCTTGCACCGTTGGTGGGAGTGTAAATTGATACAGCCACTATCGAGAACGGTATCGAGGTTCCTTAAAAAACTAAAAATAGAACTACCATATGACCCAGCAATCCCACTACTGGGCATATACCCGGAGAAAACCATAATTCAAAAAGATACATGTACCACAATGTTCACTGTAGCACTATTTACAATAGCCAGGACATAGAAGCAACCTAAGTGTCCATCGACAGATTAATATATAAAGAAGATGTGGCACATCTATACAATGGAGTATTACTCAGCCATAAAAAGGAACAAAATTGAGTTATTTGCAGTGAGGTGGTTGGACCTAGAGTCTGTCATACAGAGTGAAGTAAGTCAGAAAGAGAAAAACAAATACCGTACGCTAACACATATATATGGAATCTAGAAAAATGGTACTGACGAACCTAGTGACAGGGCAGGAATAAAGACACAGATGTAGAGAACGGACTTAAGGACACAGGGGGCAAGGGGAGACAGGGACGTAGTGAGAGAGTAGCACTGACATATATAGAGTACGAAATGTAAAACAGCTAGTGGTAAGCTGCCGCATAGCACAGGGAGATCAGCTCGGTGCTTTATGTCCCCCAGAGGGGTGGGATAGGGAGTGTGGGAGGGAGCCTCAAGGGGGGGGGGTATGGGGAATATATGTATACATATAGCTGATTCACTTTGTTGTAAAGCAGAAACTAATACGGTGTTATAAAGTAAGTATACTCCAATAAACATGCATTTTAAAAACCCACAACATTGTAAATCACCTACACTTGAAAATATTTCTTAAGTGCAAACAATTTTCTGAATGTGAGTTTTACTGTGTGTGTGTGTACCACAGGTTCAATATATATGAATTATGTCAAATTGATTACATTGCTTTTCAAAATAAAGAATTTTTGATATTTTACATCAGCCTCATGTTATAAATGCAGAAAAACTTATTTTTTTCTAAAGTTCAGAAATAGCCATTTTGCTCATTCGGTATGCTATAAACCATTAACTATTAAAAAGGGATTCGTGACCTCTTCCTTCCAAAGAAATATTTCTCCACTCACACAAGTTTAATAGAATGTTCCACCATGAACTGACTTCCCACCTTAGAGACACGAGATTTGCATCCTGAAATCTCTTTCTTGCAAAAATGTCCAATTATCATCCTAGCATTACAGAAAAGAAATGCTTTTTTCCAGATCTCAAATTCCATACAACTTTAGTCAAGACATCATGTATGTTTTTTTTTTTTTTCACACACACACAGACTGTATTTTATTTTTACAAGAGATAAATCAACTGACACCAAGCACTGCAAATGGATGACCACAACAAAAGCAACAATGATTGCAATTACCAAACACGAAACACACTCATACTATGTCATAGTATTGACATTCAGTCCAGTAATCCTCCACTGTAACAGCTCCTTTACTTTGCAGTGAAAGACATCATGCATTTTTAAATAATCAGCACTCACCTGAGGTCTTTAAAAATCAACATAAACATAATTTTGTGTTCTCTTTCATTTACTCTGGTTCTAAGTGGTCATTTCTAAACGAAAGTATTTAAGTATGTTAACGTCATCTTATAACATCATATTTCAAATGACTACCGTGTCTCCAAAGATGAAATATGAGGAACTCACAACTAGGCTCTCCAAAGTTTTGCTCTCTGAATGCGTATGACCCTTCTGCTGAACTCCACACTGTTCATTATTCTCTGAGAATATTCTTTTTCTTGTATGGCCATCTCACATGCTCTTTCATTTCATGAAGTTTTTTCCTACAATGTTATGCCTAGTTTATTTCTGAGAATATGCATTATTTCAGAATGATATTTATAGACACAAAGACTTCTCTATAATTCCCTGAGAGTTTCAAGAACTCCTTCTTTTTTTTTTTTTCTTTTTTAATACCTAGATTCTGAAGCTCTCCACAAAGCATTACTAAACTTGCATTTACATAAGTATCTACATATTAATCACATTAATGCATTCACAATTGCATTATGATTTATTGCTAATTTTGGAGCTGTCTTATTTACCACCCTCTTGGAAATCACTTTAATATTTGCACTTAGGACTTGAAAGAGAATGGATAAATAAAAACCTGAAAAATATGCAAATACAATTTATATATTTCTCATAAAATTAGGTGATTATCTAACCTTTATCCAGAAAAAAAGAAGAGCCCAGATACTCTGCAGGCATGATCCTCGAGAATGTGTGGTCTTCCAGCAGGAAAACATGCAGTAATCCATGTGGCAGAGTTTACCTGTGACCAGCTGGGTTTAGTGACCTATGCATTCCTTACATGCAACATATCAGGAGTGGAAAAAGGGAATTTGCCCGTTGTGGCAATAAGTATAATGAAGATTTGTAGCAGGTCATGCTCATATGTTCAACACAGGTACAATCAAAAGTTTGCTCAATTCTGGTAGATCTAAGTCTGTATCTGTTACCTTGTCTTTAACGAGGAAATGTCAGAACTGACTTACCAAAAAAAAAAGTGTTTTGTTTGTTTGTTTGTTTTAATTAGAGTCACGGTGAGTAAGGCAGAGTTCAGAACAGCTAATGTGACTTAGTGATTCTCTCATCAGGAAATACAGTTTCTACTTCCCTGTTTATTCTCCACATCCTGTAGTAAGTAAAGTTTCAATGAAAGATAAATCTACAGCGTGAAAAGAAAAGAAAACTTACATGTGTTGATAAGGTCATTTTGACAGGTTTTACCACGTATGTCAGTGTTTCTGGGGATGGACACAAGCCAGAGCTCCCTACTCTGACATTTTCACTGATGTAATTCCCCTTGATCCTCAATTTGAAAGTGGATAAAAATGTTTTCTATGCTTTCTTCTTTAAGAAATTAAATAAAGAATGCTTTCTAGACATGATCCTCTAATGATTTGCAGTCAGTGGTCATCAACAGAGGAAAAGCACAGAATCTCATCCCCACAGAAGGGTGACATTCAGTCAGGTAAGAAAATTCTCCCCGAAATCAGAGCTTCATCTTTAACATGCAATCAAAGGCTTTCACAGGTTCTTCATCACTCTGCACTCAGCCCTACCATATGGGATTGGCTCTGAGAATCTCACATCAGATGACTGACAAACATGTCATAGTACACTGATCTGGTACCAGATCCTGCCTCTCTTAATGATCTCCCACAGGGACACTGGAATATTCTAGGATATTTCCTGGAGCCCTCTATTCTACACAGGTACACTTCCAAGTAGAAACAGAAGCTTGGATTCTCACTGGGACCCCTGCTCTGTCCAAGCAACCTCTCTAGAAATATGATGTTCTAATCTCTCCTGATTAGAACATTTCAAGGTCTCTCCCTGTGCTAATTTAGTAAAGGTAAAAGAGAAACAAGAAAGAGCAAACTATGCAGGGAGCAATATATAAGATTCCTTTACTTAACGTATTTATCTGATATACCCAAATACTGAGAAATATAGATTCATTTCATAATGTTCAAGAAAAGAGGAGGAGGAACCTCCATGCCAACAGTATATATAAAATGGAATCAATATTGCATAAGCTCCAGCTTAAGCTTAGCTACGAGGTACTAACCCTTCTCATAAAGAAGCAATAGTTCTCCATCATTTGAAGCACACTGAGGACTCAGACAGCTGGACACTGAAGGTGTAGCCTCCTCACTCGAATTCTGTACCTGCATCACAGAGCAGTGAAATATTCCCAAAGAATTATTAAGGATGAAGGGGGGAGGCAAAATAAAAAAAAGATGAATCCATAGTCTGTCCTACCGTCTGTTCTGTTGGATATTACCACCATCTTGGCCCAATATGACCTTCCCACTTTTCTCTGGGTCTCCCTACTTTCCACCTCCATCCTCTCATTATATCTTACCTACACTTGGGAACGACTCTAGTTTTTCCACTTATCTTTATCAACAAGTAATCCAAATAGCAACTGTGTATATAACTCCTTAGAAACCTCAGGTCTGACTCAGTAATAATACATGACCTTTGAAGTCCAAAGTTTTCCTAATTCCCTTTATTATTTTTTTTTCTAATTTCCATGCACTTACACTCTTAAGACCTCCACTGTTCTCAGGTTCGTCTTCCCTGCAAAATCTGTCAACCTAGACATAGACTTAAGTACCACCCTCTAATTATCTCCTAGGGAATCCAGTTTTTAAAAAAGCCTCAGCAAGCCTTATGGACTTTATTAAAGACTCTTTAAGATAACCTAAGGGAGATAGCAGCACACCCACAGATATCTATCTAATACACCCTCAGAGTAATTTTTTTTTCTCTTTTATAAAGTCTCTTCTGGCCAATGAAGACTCTCAGCTCTTCTTCTTCAACATATGCAGTGTCTCACCCTTCTGATTACTCTCTGCTCTATCCCAGGTCCACTCCCTTTCCTGATATTACATTCTTTCCCAATTTTGTATGTTGGTAAAATCAAATAACATAAAATATAACATGTTAGCTATTATAAAGTGCACCGTTCAGTGATACTAAATGCATTCATATTATTGGGCGATCAACATCACCATTTATCTTTCTAATTCTTTTCTACGTTTTAAAACTGTAACTCTATATCCTTTAAATATAACTTTCCTTTTTGTTCCATAACCACCTGAAAAGCGTCATTACCCTCCCAATTTCTATGGTTTTGACTACACTAAGTACCCCCATATAATTGAAATAAGTAGTTGTATTGTTATGACTCACTAAAAGTCACAAAAATGGCATTTTTGGTAGCTAAATTTCCTCAAGATTCATCCATGTTGTAACATATTCCTAGATCTTTTCCTTTTTAACACTGAATACTATTGTATTATATGGGTATACCACACTTTGTTTATCCAGGAACTAGTGGATGAACACTGAGGTTGCTTTCATATTTTAGCTACTGTGATTATTACTGCTCTAAACACTGGAGTACAAATATTTCCTTAAGACCCTGATTTCAATACCTTTGGGTATACATCATAGTAAAATTCCTGGATCATGTAGTAATTCTATTTTTCAATATCTGAAAAATTGCCATACTCTTTTGCAAAGCAGCTGTATCATTCTGCATTCCCTCTGACATAGCACAATGGTTCCAACTCCCTCACATCCTCACCAATAGTTGTTTTCTGCTTGTGTATGTGTGTGTGTGCTTGTGTGTATATGCATGCACACAAACATATAGACATGCATTTAGTGATATGGAGCATCTATTCAAGTGCTTAGTCATTTGTACATCTTTTTGAAGAACCATCTATTCAAGTCTTTTATCCATTTTTGAATCAGGGTGTTTGTTTTTGTTCAGTTGCAGGAGTTCTCTGTATGTTCTGAATAGAAATCTCTTGTCAGATAGATGGCTCTGAAATATTTTCTCCCATCTTGTGGGTTGCCATTTTATTCTGTTTACATTTCTTTGATACACATTTTTTTTTAACTTATGTACTGCAAATTGCTTATTTTTTTGTTAGCTGTACCTTTGTTGTTCCTTCACTTCATATGGAGGAAAACACTGCCAAATCCAATATCATGAAGCTCTTGTCCTGTATCTTCTTCTAAGACGTTTTATATTATTAGGTCTTATATTTAGTTTCTTGATACGTTTTCATTAATTTTTACATATGATGTTAGGTAAGGGTCCATCTTCCTTCTTTTGCATGTTGCCCACAAGACTTCTCAGCACCATGTGTTGAAAATACTATCCTTTCTACTTTGAAAAGTCTTGGCAACTTGTCAAAAATCATTTGGCCATATATCAGGGTTTATTTCTGGGTGTTGTATTCTATTCTATTCTATTGGTCTTGAATAAGGGAGAAAATAGTATAACCTATCCAGGTTGATGAAGAACATAAAGAAAGACCAGGACTGAGAATGAAGAGGGCAATATAAAACAGCAGGGAGTAAAAGACAGTGTGAGAGAAGATCTTGTATTTGCGAGTTCATGGAAATAGGATCATGCTAAAACCACTAAACGCCTGACTTTGAACAATACGTTAAATGTGCCAGCAAGAAACATAACACTTACCCATCTCTGGGAAATATAGTATGGGCATAAAGATAAACTACACACAGATATATTAAAAAGGGAAGGGTTTTCATGGTGTGAGAATATTGTGGCATTTGAAATACAATTTACTTCTGTTCTACCATTGTCTCTAAAATTTATCAAAGTGTATATACAAGCAATTCCAATTCTGGTAATGTGCTTGGCAGGTTTATATATGAACTTCAGTAGAGCAGTAAATGTACATTCATAGTAGGACTGTTCCCTAAACCAAAAAACAAAACACAAAAACTGCAAAGACTAGAGTTCACTTTGTCAACACACATACAGATGCAATGATGGTTAAAGGTCCGAAAACAGAAGGTGAGCATGGGTGCAAGAGGTTAATCCCCAGGCTGGGGTGGGGTGCAGAGTTTGAGGGTAACACAAGTAGAAAAGGCTTTTGTCCTATCCTTGATTTTTGAGGTATGGAAATTCACAGGTCACTACCTTCATTTCAAACTGAATGAATGCACTATTCAATTTTTTTAAACAGGCGAAGTAAACATGAGTGATAATAAATTTCAAAATGTCGCTAATCAAATAAGATACTAAGAAAACTTAAATAATATGATTTCAGAATGAAGTAGAGAGATTGTCCAACATGGTAGCATTCAAAGACCCAGAGCTTGATGCCTCTCATGGGCACACCAAAGTCACAACTGTTTACAGAACAGCAATTGATGAAAAAGGCCGGGACCTACCATAAAAGATGTTTTACAGCTAAAGATATAAGGAAGGCACCTCGACAAGACAGAAAGGAAGGGCAAAATCTCAATAGAGTCAAGACCCATACCACCAAGTGGGTGGCCCACAAATGGGAGAATAATTACAATTTCAGAGGTGCTCCCAGGTAGCAAGGGGTATGAAGCCAACATCAGGCTCCCAAGCCCAGGGATCCTGTTGTGGAAAGAAGAGTTCCTAGAAAGTTGGGCTTTGAAGACCAGTAGTGCTTATTTTCCAGAGAGCCAGAGGGTTGTGGGAAATAGAGATTCCACTCTTAAAAGATGCTCACAAAATCCCACATGATCTGAGAATCAGAACAGAAGCAGTCATTTGAAAGGATCCCGGGTCACACCTACCTCCTGATCTTGGAGAGTCTCCCAGAGAGGCAAGAGGCAACTACAGCACAGCCTCAGGGACAGAGACACTGGCAGCAGCCATTCGTGGGAGCTCCTTCTACCTCGTGGACGCTGGTACCAGCAAGCATAATTTCAGAATCCTCCCTGTAGCTTATCGGCCTCAGGACCGAGCCCCACCTATTTCCACCAGACTACAGACACAAGTACTAGGATGCTGCAGGCCAAGCAACTAACTGAGCAGGGGCATAGCCCCATCCACCAGCAAACAGGCTGCCTTCAGATCCTCTCAGTGCACAGCTGCCCCTGGACATGGGTCCAGCCACCAAAAGCCCCAGGACCAGCCTCCACACCTCAGTGGACAGGCACCAGCCCCAGAGTCCCTGGCCCCTCTGACAAGTGAGCCTGCTCTGTCCTTGGAGTCAGCCTCACCATCGGCAGGTGGTAACTGCACAGGGACTGGATGGAGCTTGGACCTACCCAACAGCAAACCTGCTTTAGCAGTGGGATCAGCCTCATACACCAACAGGCACACACCAGCTCCAGGAATACCACAGCCCAGCAGCCTGTGTAACCAGGCCACTTAATTGCAGGCCAGAAGCAGCCATGGACTCAGCTGGGTCCTGACCCTGCCCATCAGAATGCCAACACAAGATTAGGGATACCCCCGGCCCTGCAGAGAGCTGTGTCAGGAACAGTGATCCAACACCAACTCTGTGGCTCCTGGGCCCTGCAGCCAGAACGCAGAACCTGTCTCTTCCTCCCAGTAGCCAGCATAGCCCCAAAACCAGTGACTGGGCACTAGCCCTGATATCACCTGGACTGCAATCCTACCCATAAGTGAACCAGCACCAGATTTGGTGTCCCCCAGAGTTGTGCAGCCAGCTGCCTTATGATTTAGTCTCACCAAGCAGCACAGACAGCCTCCATACAAGGCAGAGCCTGGCAAACAAGCAGTCTGGGGGCAGCCAAGCCTACCAGGCTACCCACAGTAGTCAGCCCACCACAGCAGAAGAGCCCAAGCAGCCCACATAGGGGGTACACCTAGAATATATAGCTCTAGTGACCAGGGGAGAGGGGGCTGCTGGGACCCATAGGACAGCTCCTACAAAAGGCCACTTCCCCAAGGTCAGGAAATGTAACGAACCTACTGCACACATAGCAATAAAAACAGGATGTTAAGAAAAATGAGGTGACACAGAAACACAATCCAAATGAAGGACCAAGATAAGAATTCAGAAGAAGATCTAAGTGAGGTGGAGATAGCCAGTCTCCTCAACAAAGGGTTCAAGGTAATGACTGTAAAGATGATCAAAGAACTCAGGAGAAGAATGGACGACCAGAGCAAGAAGTTAGAAATTTTTTTAAAAAGAGTTAGACCATTAAAGAACAACAAAACAGAGATGAGGAATACAATAACTGAAATGAAAAATACATTAAAGGAAACTACTGTAGACTAAATGATACAGAGGAATGAATCAGAAAACTGAAGGACAGAGTACTGGCAATCACTGAAGATGAACGGTAAAACAATAGATTAAAATGAAATGAGGAAAGTTGAACAGACTTGTGAAACAACATCAAGTGTACTAATATTTGCATTATACTGGTCCCAGAAGCAAAAAGGAAAGACAAAGCAGTGTAGAACATACCTGAAGACATAAGAGTTGAAAACTTCCCTAACCTGGGAAAGAAAACAGACATCCAAGTCCAGTAAACACAGTAAGGCCAAAACAGGATCAACCCAAAGAGGACCACACCAAGACTCATTGTAATTAAAATGGAAAAAAAAAAAAATAAAGATAAAAAGACACTATTAAAAGGAGCAAAGGAAAAGCAACAAGTTACAAACATGGGAAATTGCATAAAGTTATCTGCTGACTTTTCAGGATAACCTCTGCATGCCAGAAGGGAGTGGCATGGTATATTTAAAGTCATGAAAGGGAAAAGCCTATAAGCAAAAATACTCTACCCAGCAAGGCTCTCCTTCAGATTTGATGGTGAGATCTAAAGTTTTACAGAGAAGCAAAACTAAAAGAGCTCAGCATCGCCAAACCAGCTTTATGAGAAATCTTAAAGGGGCTTTTCTAAGTGAAAAAGAAAAGGTCACGATTGAAATATAAAAATTAGGAAAGGAAACTTACTAAAGGAAAAACCTCATTGGTTAAGGCAAATATTCAACAAAGGTAGTAAATCAACCATGGACACAGCTAATAGGAAGGATGGGAAAAAAAAAACAGTAATAAAATCATCTATATTCACAATAAGAAGTTAAGGGACACACAAAACAAGTAGATGTAAAATATAAGGTCAAATTCAGTAACTGTGGGGGAGCAGAGTAACAATGCAGGGTTTTCAGTGTCCATGTGAAATTAAGAGCTCAGCAACTTAAATAATCACACACACACACACACTCACACACACACACACACACATAAACAAAACTGAAAGAAATCCAAACATAATATTAAAGATAGTCCTCACATCACAGATGAAGGGAATAAAAGGGGAAGAAAGGAACACTGAAGAAATTAAAGAGGGATTCTAAAAATACCCAAGACAAATGAAAATGAACACACAATGATCCAAAATCTATGGGACACAGCCAACGCAGTTCACAGGGGGAAGTTATAGTGATACAAGCTTATTCTTAGGAATCAAGAAAAATATCAAATAAACAACCTAACATTACACCTGAAGGAATTAGAAAAAGAAGAAAAAACAAAACTCAAAGCTGTCAGAAAGAAAAATTAAGAAAACTATACCATATGCAATGACATCAAAAAGAATAAGATACCTAGGAATAAACACACCTAAGCAGGTAAAAGACATGTGCTCAGAAATCTATCAGCCATTGGTGAAAGAAGTTGAAGACAACACAAAAAGATGGAAAAATATAGCATGCGCATCGACTGGAAGAATTAATACTGTTAAAATAACCATACTACCAAAGACAATCTACAGATTTAATGCAATCCCTATCAGAATACCAAAGCATTTTCACAGAACTTGAAAAAGTAATTTTAAAATTTGTATAGAAACACAAAGACCCCAAATAGCCAAACAATCTTGAGAAAGAACACAACTGGAGGCATCACGCACCTTGACTTCAGACTATACTGCAAAGCGACAGTAATCAAAGAGAAAGGTACCAGAGCAAAAACAGACACAAAGATCACTGGAATAGAATAGAGATCCCAGAAATAAGCCCACACACTTATATTTAATTGATTTATGACAAAGCAGGCAATATGGAGAAAAAACTGTCTCTTCAATAAGTGGTACTGGGAAAACTGGTCAGCTACATGGAAAAGAATAAAATTAGATTATTTTAGCACACCATATATAAAATAAATGCAAAACTGAATAAAGACCTAAATGTAGGACCAGAAACCATAAAACCCCTAGAGGAAAATATAGAACATTCTTCAACATAAATGATAGCAACAGTTTTAGGTTCAGTCTACTAAGGCAAATGAAACAAAAGCAAAAATAAACAAATGGGACTTCACTAAACTTAAAAGATTTTGCACAGCAAAGGAAACCAAAGACAAAATGAAAAGACAACCTGCTGAGGGAGAGACAATATTTGCACATGATAAGAGGTTAACATCAAAAAAGATGACCAAGCAAGGGTTCATACCTAAACTACAGAAACAGCACATACAACTCAATATCAAAAAAACACCCAAAATCTTTTTTTAAAAAAATGAGAAGCCCCAAATAGACATTTTTTTCCAAGGAAAAACTACATATAGACAGCCAGAACTCACAAAGATGCTAAACATAACTAATCGGCAGTAAAATGCAAATCAAAACTATGAGATATATCACCTCAGTCTTGTCAGAATGGCTGTCATCCAAAAGATCACAAATAACAAAGGTTAGTGAGGATGTGGAGAAAGGGAAACTCTTGTACACTCTTGATGTGAATGTGAAGTAGTGCAGCTACTGTGGAGAGCAGAATGGAGGTTCCACAAAAAACTAAAAATAGAACTACCATAATATCCAGCAATTTCACTGTTGGGTATATCAGAAGAAAACAAAAACACTATTTCAAAAAAAAAATAACTGCACACCAATGTTCATAACAGTGTTATTTGCCATAGCCAAGATATAGAGTCAAACTAAGTGTTCCTCAATAGCTTAGTGGATAAAAAAGATTTTTTATGATGACTTCAGCAAAAAATGAAATTTTGCCATTTGCAAGGACATGGATGGATTTGGAGGGTATTATGCTTAGTAAAATAAGCCGCAGAGAAAACAAGCATGACATGTTATGAGAAAAAAAGAACGGTATGGTATGAGAAAACAAGCATGGCTATGTTATCACTTACACGTGGCATCTAAAAAATTGAATACAATAACAACAAAAACACAGACTCACAGATTAAAGAACAGACTAGTGGTTACCAGCAGGGAGAGATAGGGTGGAGGAGCAAAATCGTGGTAGGAGATTTTGAGGTACAATCCACTATGTATAAAATCAATAATCTACAGTGATGTACTGTGTAGCATGGGGAATATAGCCACTCTTTTATAATAACTATAAATGGAGAAGAACCTAAACATTTATGAATCACTATGCTGTACCTCTGAAACTAATATAATAATGTAAATTAACTATAGATCAATAAAGTATAAAGTAAGAAACAATAAAGGCGAGACACAGATTATTAGATAGAAATCAATTAAATAAACACAAGTTTTGGAAATCAAGGAATTAAAAAACAACACGTAAGACACAACATTGGCATTTAAAGTGTACAATCTATTTATTTAAAAGAAATCATTTAAGTGGTAAAAAATGGTACCCATTCTCACAATTTTGTGTATCTAGGATAAATTATTATCTACAAAAATATGTTACAAATATTCACTCAAAAAGAAAGAGAAAATTGGGATAAACCCATTTTAGTATCCAAATTTAATATCAAAGTCTCTATGCAAAATTGATTTGAATAAGTTCTGTTAGCCACTTCTAGTTTCTTTGTGATGTAAAATCTTTTAAAGCATAAAAATCAGCCTTTCTACATTATTCCATTAGACACACATAGAAGTTAAAAGAAATGAGAAGACAGAACAATCAACCAGGAAGGTGAATTTACTGAGAAACAGTCATTCGTTCTCCCTCCTCCTTTTCTTTTCCTCCTTTTCCAGGTCTCTTTCGGTTCCGATCAAGAGAAATCTTGAGAGTTCTGAGAATATTTCTTTGAGGGCTTCAAATCACCATACCTACATCCTCTGCCACAACTACACACACGGGGACAAAAATAAACCTCTGCTATCTACTCACGTAGGAGGGCTTCATGCAAAATAAACTCCTACATGGAGACCAACAGGTGAGTTTTCTACCTGTTCTTTCTAATGTCCTTCCATTATAGTAAATCCCACACATTATGAGGAAGAAATGGTTATGTGAGCTTTTCCTTGAAGTCAAAAAACTTGCCTTCATTTCAAGTACCTGGTGATCATAGGGTACAGCCAGGGAAGGTGCCATCCCCCTTGGGGGGAGGGGCGGTGGATGGGCTCCCGCACCCATGCACCTCCTGATGCACAGATTCTGGAGAAACAAAGGGCGGTCACACCGCAGTTCAGCCTGTCAGGCTGTCGGGCCACTGGGCAACCCGACCAGCCTGGAAGTGCCCCATCAGTTTGCTGAAAGCAAAACCCTGTCCCCCCTGTGAAGCCAGGCAATTTGGGTCAGAGAGTCAGAGGAGACCGGTAATCAACTCCTCCTCTCTGCTCACCTCCTTGGGGTTGCAGCAACCCTATCTCCAAACCCAAATCTGACCCTGGAGTGCCAAACTGGGAGTGGCAGGTGGGCTCTGCCGGTGCTTCAGCGCCCTCTGGAGGTTGTCTGCTCTAATGGCAACTCTCAGCCCTTCCTCCTCCTCCTTCCCTAGTCCTGGGGGCTGCCTTGGCCTCCTGCAGCTGCTGGCCTGAATTCATTCTTCTTTTTTCTCCAATTACAATGAAGTGTCTTACAGAGGTTTGGAATCTCTTGAAGAAGGAAGATCTTTTAGCCAATACACCTTAACCGTGAGAAGTTGGTTTCAAGAATGAACCTGAAATACTGTATTTTTCTCCTGATGATTCCAAGGAGAGACAGCTCAAGTTTTCTAAATCATAAGAAAAACCAAGGTAAATATGATATTCTGAGCCAGAGATGAAAAAGCAGTTTTTAGCACCCCCTCCTCATGTCATATGACCGGGATTTAAATCAATCAACTGCCACTGGTTTTTAAATCAAGTGACCCAACTTTAAATCCATCAGCTGCTTCCCTGTAACTCACGTGACTTGGCTTTGAATAGTAAGAAATGCAGAGGTATAAAAATGATGTTCTGAACAATAAATGGAAAGACAACATTTTAGAAAGTTTTTTCCTTTTCGAATGGACCATTCATTGCCTACAGAATAAAGGATTCCCTTGTGGATTTCTTGAACTGTAAACACATACATTGTCTCCGTTGGCTTGATTGACTTAGATTTTGGGTTTTGTTGTTGTTGTTGTTGTTGTTGTTGTTAACATCTTTATTGGAGTATAATTGCTTTACCTTGTTCTGTTAGCTTCTGCTGTATAACAAAGTGAATCAACTATTCGTATACATATATCCCCATATCCTCTCCCTCTTGTGTCTCCCTCCCACCTTCCCTATCCCACCCCTCTAGGTGGTCACAAAGGACTGAGCTGATCTCCCTGTGCTATATGCAGCTGCTTCCCAATAGCTATCTATTTCACCTTTGGTAGTGTATATATGTCCATGCCACTCTCTCACTTCATCCCAGCTTACCCTTCCCCCTCCCTGTGTCCTCAGGTCCGTTCTCTACATCTACGTCTTTATTCCTCTGCAGCGACTCCTGCTAGGGACGGATACTTCCTTTTATGCTCAGGGAAATCCCCTAGTTTGAATATGATTTGAGTTTGATCCTGTGAAACCATCAGAACTTCCCACCAGAGATAAATGAGGAGATTCTGGCCTTTATTAGTATGCATGATGAACACGGGTGTCCTGGCTGTACTTGCCAACCCTCCTATTTTATCCACCTATTTTTATCCACCTTCCTCCCTGTGAGTACCTTTGACCAACCCTGAGTTCAGACTCCTGACCTATTACAGTGACTTTGTCAGCCTTTCTTTAAAAATGGACAGGTAGGGCTTCCCTGCTTGTGCAGTGGTTAAGAATCCGCCTGCCAATTCAGGGGACACGGGTTCAATCCCTGGTCTGGGAGGATCCCACATGCCGCGGAGCGGCTGGGCCCGTGAGCCACAGTTGCTGAGCCTGCCTGCGCATCTGGAGTCTGTGCTCCGCAACAAGAGAGGCCGTGATAGTGAGAGGCCCGCACACCGCGATGAAGAGTGGCCCCCGCTTGCCACAACTAGAGAAAGCCCTCGCACAGAAACGAAGACACAACACAGCCATAAATAAATAAATAAATAAATAAAAATATTAAAAAAAAAAAAAAGGACAGGTAATAAAACGAATTTAACCTAGAAGCAGCAGCTCAGTAAGGGAAATAAAATCATCAGAAGTTATCTAATCACAGCCACAACCATCCAGGGCTCTGTCTTACCTGCTGGGTCATAAGAATGGGACCTTCCTAAACTTGAAGGGCATCCAATCAAATAAGTAAAGGTCTGCTCACCTCTGGCTCTTGGAGGGATTGCTAGGCACTCTACCCAGTGTATACTAACTGCAAAACACTGTCATGGTTGTGAAACACCTATGTTCCAGGAAAGCTTTTTGGGGTGCATGGGGAAGGTTTCTTTTTGACATCAAGCAAAAAATAAATCACCAAGCTCTTTGAGAACAGGGGTTCTTAAGAGGGCAGTAGAAGGAAGGAATGGGCAGAAAAGACGATCTCCGGTGAAGTGAAGGCCGTTTTTCCAAAAGAGTAGGATTTAGTCTCAGTTTAAGGAGAACACTTTTAAATAGCTGGGACAGCTCCAAACTGCAGTTTAGGGAACGAGTGCTTCAAAAGAACAGTGCTTTAAAAGTCCTGGCATGGCAGCACGAGGATGAAGAGTTGGTTTTGCATAGTTTTGAACACAGGAGTAAAGAAGCAGAGGCATCTCTGACTAAAAGGCCCTGAGATCCTATGGCATCAATGGGTCAGTTGCAGGGGCAGGGGGTGTGGGGGGGCGATATTTCTCTCTCAACGTCTCCCAGGGCAGCCACCCCTCCCGACCCCACCCCCCCACTCCCTTCACCCTTCCTCCCTCCACTGTTGGGTCCCCAGGGACAGCACTTTTCAAGCTGGAGCCCTCAGGCACCATCTCTGCTGTCTGGATTCTTCCTGGAGCCTGGCAAGTTCTGGGACAGGAAGGCGGGTCTGCAAGGCCGCTGCGGTGCAGTCGGACCTGGAGGCCTGGAGGGGAACTGGAGCCCTGAAGCCCACCCACGTCCTTGAAGCCGAGGGAGGAACACATCCTCCTAACAGTACTTCTCAGGGGTCAGCGTGCTCCCCACCCGACGGTGATCCATACTCACTTGAGGCAGCAAGGACTGCCTCTAACTGGCCCCCTCGATTCCGCCTTAAGGGTCCTCGCACATGTGTGATAGCGCAGGCCCCGGATCTCTTTAGTCAGCTGAGGCCAGTGCTGCCGGCATCCCTCCAGTCCCATCCCCCAGCCCCTCCCTCTGGGACTGTATCTAATAGAAGAAAGAGCACAGAGGAATTGGCTGAATCAAGGGACCTGGGAGCCTGGGGATGCGTTTGAAGACCGAGAACCTAAGGCGCAATTACATATTATTGGAAACTCTTGTGGAGTGTGTGGGGGGGGGGAGGTTAGGAGGCTGAGAGGCTGAGTCGACCTGGTGAGTCCAGCCCCAGGACACCACACAGCCTTGTCCCCCTTTCCCTGCCATCAGACAAGCGGTGCCGCAACTCCAGCCGGGACTCTGCACTTCCCCCTCCCTGATTCTCCAGAAGAGCAGGTGGCCCCCCTCTGAGGGCAGGGGCAAGACAACGGACCAAGTCCCCCTGCACTAAGGCGCTACTGGAATCTCTTCCTGAACAGCAGTGCTGGCTTGGAGCAAACCCGTGCACCGCCAAAGTTGGTCTCGTCCTGCAGCTGAGGGACGCAGGCTTTAAGTCAGCTGCCTTGGCTTTAAATCAATCAGTCCCCCCTTTAAGTCAGGTGACCCGACTTTAAATCACTGTGTGCCCCTCAAGCCTGACACTTCAAAAGTTGGGAACTTCACTTTGATCCCAGCACCTCACACAGCTGAATGCTGTAGTCAGCACTGTAGTCACCCCCAAGCCTGGCTTAGAGGCAGGATATAAGGTAAGGGGATGGGCTGCACACCTGGTGAGGAGGGTGCACTTCATGTACCAGGAGGGTCCAGGTACTCTGGGTACAACAAGCAGTGCACGATACAGCAGCTCCCTGGCAAAGCTGGTGATGCACAGGGTGAGCAGGCACACCCAGGCACGCAGAGGTTCCAGGCCGGGAGCTGGGGCACAGCCAGCTGGGAGGGTGTGAAAGCCGAGGATCTGAGCCTTCTTGAGAAAGGCAGACACAGAGGACGGATGAGAAACAAAGACCAGATGAAACGTGGATTTGAAAAGCACACCCTGCTCTTGAAATTGGAGTGGGGTCACCCCAGATTTGAATCTTCTTACGCCCCAGTACCTAGTGTTTTGGCATTTGCCCAATTACTTATAAAATGTGACTGATAATATCTAAACCATAGAATACTGCATTTGGAGTGGTTTTGCGTGTTTATGTTTCTAGAGTGGAATAATCTTTTCTACAAGAAAAATGTACACAATCTGAAATAAATTCAAACCCCTCTTTATAAAGTACTATATCGGACTTCCCTGGTGGCACAGTGGTTAAGAATCTGCCTGCCAAGGCAGGGGA
Source organism: Eschrichtius robustus (assembly GCF_028021215.1). Lineage (NCBI taxonomy): Eukaryota > Metazoa > Chordata > Mammalia > Artiodactyla > Eschrichtiidae > Eschrichtius > Eschrichtius robustus. The sequence continues at coordinate 57,265,341 of NC_090830.1, read as the reverse complement.
CATGGGTTCGAGCCCTGGTCAGGGAAGATCCCACATGCCGCGGAGCAGCTAAGCCCATGGGCCACAACTACTGAGCCTGCAGACCACAACTACTGAAGCCCGCGCGCCTAGAACCGGTGCTCCACAACAAGCGCAGTAAGAGAAGCCACCGCAATGAGAAGCCCGCACACCGCAACAAAGAGTAGCCCCCGCTTGCGGCAACTAGAGAAAGCCTGTGCATAGCAACGAAGACCCAACGCAGCCAAAAACAAATTAATTAATTAATTAGTTAACTATTTTTAAAAAGTACTATATCCTTCTGTGCAGCTTCTCTGGGAAGAACTGAGAGATGGCGTAGGAGAGTGAGAAAGACCAATATTTAGTGCACATCTCTCATGCAGGTGATCTGCTGGCTCAGATAGATTTATCCCCACTTTACAAAGGAGGAAATAATCTCAGAGAGGTTTAGTAATTTTCCCAAAGCCAAACAGCTATGGAGTGGCAGAACCAAGATCTGAACCAAGTCTGTTACCTTCAAAGCCTAAGTCCTCATCACAACAAAACTCAATTAATATTTACATTTATCGAATTACATTGCAACCTGGGGAGTTCTTGGCACAATCCTGAATAAGAGTGAGAAAGAAAGAAATAGCATTGTTCCTACAGTCAACCCAAATTTTTGGAGCAGCTGCTAGATGCCTGGCCCTTTTTGGGGTTCAGCAGTGATCAAGACAGGAAGAGTCCTGCTTTCATGAACCACGTAGTGGGGAGGAGAGACGGGTGCAACTTGGGTGAGGGATTTCACCTTGCTGGACCTCTGTTTTCTCATCTGGAAAATGGGATGGGTGCTCCTCATTTTCTGGGACTGTCCAGCCCTCACATTCTCTGATTCCATAAGAAGCATTTGTTTTCCTGTTTCTTTAAAATTCATTCAGGCCGTGAGCTGTGATGAATGTTGTTAGCTGCTCCCCAAAGCACTCTATTCCCACCCTTTTCCTGTGATCAGGTCTTTCCCGAAACATGACTCACAGTCAGTCACTCAGTCAAGTCACAGAACCTAAGGGGCACCCAGCAGAAAAATTCCAACCCTTGCTTCCCAGGAGCTCTGCGGTCTACCTTCCAGGTAAACTTAACTCACCTGGCACAAGGTGGCCATCCCTGGTTTCACATCAACATGATCTCAGGCACAAACCTCCTTGTTTTTCCATTTTGTCTTTAAGTTACTTGTTGAAACAACTGCACAAGTATGACACAGATATAAAATCAGGCATCTTCTGCCCCCAGTGCCTACTAATAAATGATTCTCTGCCACTTTAATGATAAAGATAGAACATTTCAACATTCTGCTACCCTTATTATTTGTCGTTTTTGTTGATATTTCTATTGACTACATCTTTCAATATTTTAACAATGGAACATTTATTTAGGTTGTTCGAGACCCAGCCTTTAGTGGTAAAGGTTTTGTTGTTATATTTCTATTATGTTTCCTTTAAAAATCATTATCCTATTTAAATGGATTAAGTCAATTCTATAGGCATTTATCTTATGATATTGATGAAATTGATACATAGAGGGCAGTAGTACAAGTTGATTGGACTTGAGAACATCTATTAGCACAGTTAAGTATAAATATTATCTATATGTAAACCAAAGTACAAGCCGAGTGAGATTCTCTGACTTTTTTTCACTGTCTGCCCCTCAAGCCTGTGAGAAATGGAATATTTCTTGCCCTATCAGTAAACAAAGGATGTCACAGTCTTCAGCACTTGCAGCCCTCCAATGTGAGCCGGCGGGCCCTGAGGCACTCAGGATATGCAAATACAGAATGCAGGCCCCAGAGAGCGGAGGTGCATATCAAAGGAAGGATTTCAGTGAGCCCAGGCCAAGAAAAGCGCCACATTCCTCACCTTGGGAGAGCTGGTTTTCCTTAGTTAACAATCACCTTTTGATGTTTCCCATTACCTGCGCCAGTCCCCCGCCCTGTCCCCTCCCCCCGGTACTTTAGCTCAGGGAGGAAGGAGCGCAGAGGGACGCGGCTGAATAAGGGGCCTGCGCGCCTCGGGAGGAGTTTTCAGCCGCTTTCCCCGCAGTCGGGAGGAGGGGCGCTGACGCTGCAGCCGGACCCTGCGCCTCCCTTGCCCCGTTTCCCCTCAGGACGCTCAGGCCGACCCCCTCCCCACGCCCACCAGGCCTCGCGAGCCAGGCCGAGGGCAGGGGCAAGAGGAGGGACCGAAGTTCCCGGGGACCAGACGCTGGAGGCCGCTCTTTCTGCACAGCAGCGGCGGGTGGCAGCGAACCCCTGCCCCTCAGAAGCTGGTCTTGTGCTGCCGCCCGGGCACCGGACCAGGCGGAGGGCCGGCGCCCACTTACCCGGCCCGCCGTCCCCGCGACTGTCACGGCTTCGGCCGCCGGGGCACCTCCAGAGCCGGCAGCCTCAGTGAGGTCGCCCTCCCCTCGGGCTCCGGGGCAGTTCCGTGAAGGCGGAGGGAAGAGACCCCGCCCGAGCCGGGAGTTCCAGCTCTGAGGAAACGCGGGCTCTGTTCAGCGCGCAGTGGGTGGGACCGCTCTGCCCCGAGGCCTTCCGGGAGGGAGCGCGGCGGCGGGGGAGGGAGCCGCCAGGAGCGCAGGGCCCCGTCGGGGGCCCTTGAGGGGCGGCGCGGCCTGGGGGCCACGCCCTCTGTGGCCGCAGCCCAGGTCTTTTTCCTGGAATCCTACACGAAAAAGTTAGAAAGATACACAGTCTATAGTAAATATTCACAAATGATTGTTGCTGCTGTGCTCACTATTCTATTAAAGGTGTAAAATCCATACAACACTTTAAGTTCAAACTTAAATATGAATTTTTACCTTTCTAATGATGTCTCTGATATTCACAGTTGTGGTTAATGAATCAGAGACTGTGGCATCACTAGTTAAAAATGAGCTTGTTAAAAAAATAGAACTCAGGCCCACCGGACCTACTGAATCACAATCTGCACTTTTACAATCTCCCCAGTGTACTTGTGTACCCATGAATAGTTGAAAGGTACATTTCTACCTCGACATGTCTTTTCTGTATGAGAAATACACACATTTTATCCAGTTTGATATAAATAAAACACTCAAAAATGCATATGCCTGTGTTGAAACCATCATTTTATCATTTCTTTTCCAGACAAGTATAGTCTCTATACTGGTTTTGTGGATCACATGCCATACTCTTTTCTTGTACTTAGAAATAAGGTAGAGAAAGTTACTTTGTAAATATATATATATATATATATATATATATATATATATATATATATATATATATATATATGTATATATATTAGTGGATAATTGAAGACACTCTTCTAAATTAAAAGCAGTTCTCTTAACTTGCTCTTTTCTTCTTGGGTCACATTATGAACTCTTCCCGTGGCCACATGGCATGTGTACTTTTAATTTCAGGGACTGCTGACATTCCAGGATGTGGCCATAGATTTCTCTCAAGAGGAGTGAGAATGCCTGGACCAAGATCAATGGGAATTGTACAGGGATGTGATGTTAGAGAAGTATAGGAATCTGCTCTCCTTGGGTGAGGATACCTTCCTTCCAGAATTCCTTATCCAACCACAGGGTTTGGAGTCCTTCATTTGTAGAATGTCTCCTGAAATCTTCTGCTTCCTACAATAGGGTTTCAGATTGCAACGTTTCAGGAAAGATTGGGAGTTTGTGGGTATAAATTTTCTTATTCTTTTAAAATTGCAGCCTCCCTTTTAATATACTTTGTAACTTCTTGGGATGTGTCTATATGAACTGTGTACTATATGCTTCTGTTATAGTCCTTACAATATTTTATTGTCTTATTTTCTGTAACCATTTTCCATGGATTCTTTGGGCTTAAGGTATATTAAAAGGGAGACTGCGATTCTCCCTTTAAAAGGGGACTTATTAAAAGGGGACTTCCCTGGTGATGCAGTGATTAAGAATTCGCCTGCCCATGCAGGGCACCCGGTTCGATCCACGGCCCGGGAAGATCTCACGTGCCACGGAACAACTAAGCCAGTGGGCCACAACTACTGAGTCTGCACGCCACCACGACTGAAGCCGGTGTGTCTTGAGCCCGTGCGCCATTTATTTTTTGGAGAATAAAACCACTTCTGAGTGATTAAAATTTAGGCCAGCTAGTCAAAATGCTTTATCACCTGTTCTTCTAAAACACTGATCAATGGAACAAGTTTTACTAGGGATAACCGTGTAATTGTATTCTGGAGTTCATATGGGCAATATGGTTTATGACCTTGATGCTGGATCACGACATTTCAATGGTATAACTGCTCTTAATTGTCTGTTTGTTCAAGGATTAAAGTCTCACGTGATCTGAGTTCAGACTGGAGTCATCCTGGTTGGTTTCTGTCTATTGCAGATTTCTTCCAGTATGAAAGAAAGGACAAGAGCAATACGGCTTACTTTACAAAATGTCTTCAAACAAATTGATGATATAATCTACATTCAATTAATTTATACATACCCTACTGTAGAACAGGGTTCGTTACGCGGGCAGAGCCCGGTAATTATGTAACACTGAAACTTTTTCTGCACTGGTTCAAGTCCTCTTCCTAAGAATATGTTTATAATCAACATTCTTTCACAAATTACCCAATTTAATTCACCATAGCATTCCTCATATTAACTAAATGGAAAATCCTAGGCTATATACAAATCCAGAAAGGGCCAAAAATCATCAGCCCCCATGGATGATTACAACCCATTGCTGAGGCATTCAAATTACTTATTAAAGAACCACTATGTCCATCAACATCATCAATTTATATATTATTGCCCCAATGCTAGCCTTAACCCTGGCTCTCACAACATGAATTCCTCTTCCCATATCTTATCCACTAATTAGTATAAATGTAGGCATATTATTTCTATTAGCCATATCACACCTAGCCATTTATTCCATCCTCAGATCTGGATGAACTTCACATTCAAAATACTCACTCACTGGAGCTCTAGGAACAATAGCACAGACAATCATCTCATATGAAGTAATGTAGCAGTTATTCTATTCTCAGTCTTATGGATAAATGGATCATTTACACTTTCAACAGTAATTATTACACAAGAACACCTATGACTAATTTTCTCCTGACCCCTACCCAGAATTTGATTATCTCCGCAGTAGCAGAAATCCAATGAAGCCCCACTTGATTTAACAGAAGTAGCATCAAAACCTGTATATGTCTTCAGTGTAGAAAACGTAGCAGGCCCATTCACCCCGTCCCTCCTAGAGAATATGTCAATTTCCCTATCATAAACATTTCCACAGCAATCTATTTTTAGGAGCATTCGACAATCCCTAGGTGCCAGAATTATAGATTCTTTCATCTTGTAAATATAGTTTTTTTCAAAAAATAATTTTTATAGTTTTAGTACCTTTTTTTTTTTTTTTTTAATAGTCCTCTTTATTTTTTTTTAAAGATTTATTTATTGATTGATTGATTACTATGTTGGGTCTTCCTTTCTGTGCTAGGGCTTCCTGTAGTTGTGGCAAGCGGGGGCTACTCTTCATCGCGGTGCGCGGACCTCTCACTATTGTGTCCTCTTTTGTTGCGGAGCACAGGCTCCAGACGCGCAGGCTCAGTAGTTGTGGCTCACGGGCCTACTTGCTCCGTGGCATGTGGGATCTTCCCAGACCAGGGCGCGAACCCGTGTCCCCTGCATTAGCAGGCAGATTCCCAACCACTGCGCCACCAGGGAAGCCCTAGTTTTACTACCTTTAAACAAAATGTACTCCATTGCTGTGGAATATTCCTTCATAGGGGCGTGCATGGTTCATTTCTGCATCCGCCTGTGATGGCCTTCAGGTTCTTTCAGGTTTGGCTCCTGTGGCTGCGAGTCCATGTCCGTGTGTCCTGGTGCAGGGCTGGTGGGTTTGTGTTCAACTGGGAGGAGCACTGTGGGTCTCTGTGCAGGGACTTCGCTATCTGAGGCCCGATTGTTTCAGAAGTGGTTGCATCCCCCCGTTGCGTACCAGGCTTTCCATTGCTCCACATCCTGCTGATATTTGATACTATGTCTTTCATGTCTGCCATTCTGGTAGGTGTATGCACAGTATTTTTCTTATGGCTTTAATCCCTCTGTTGTTAGTGAAGTTGTGCATCTTGTGGTATTCATGGACTATTTCCTGTTGTTTTTTTAAAAAGTTTTAAAAATTGTGGTCAGATATACATAACACAAAATTTACTATCTTAACCATTTTTAAGTGCACATTTCAGGGTCGAGAAGTAATTCACACTGTTGTGCAAACCTGACCACCATCATCCTCCAGAACTTTTTCATCTTGCAAAATTGAAACAGTCCCCATTAAACACTCACTCCCCATTGTCCCTCCCTCAGCCCCTGGCACTCAACATCCTACTTTATGTCTCTATGTTTCCGACTGCTCTAGGGGCCTTGTATGAGTGGATCAAGCACTGTTTGTTTTTTTGTGTCTAGCTTACATCACTGAGCATAATGCCCTCAAGGTTCATCCCTGCTGCAGCCTGTGTCAGAATTGCCTTCCTTTTTAGGCTGAATAGCATCCCCTTGTATTGACGGACCGTGTTTTTCTTCTCCATTCATCCATTAGTGGACACATGTAATATCTACATTCATTTCTCCTGTCATAATATTTGTGGAATAACATCAGAAAGTCCTATGAATCAAAAGTCATTTGCCATTAACTTTTTTCTTAAACTTTTTGTTGTGGAAAACATCAAGGCTAAGAAAAGGGAAAAATACATGTCAGCTTCACTTGTGTTCAGGAATTAAAGCTTTACGGATTCACTTTATTCCCTGTGTGTGTGCTATGCGTGTGCATGTGCCTGTTTGCATACATATGCTGTGCATGTGCATAGGTATGTGCACTTGCACACATTAGTGTGTGCATGGGCATATGCGTGCATGTGTGTTCTCATGCTAGTGTGTGAATATATTTGTGCTGTGCACGTGCATATGTTTGTGTGTGTGCTGTGCCTGCCTGTGCGCACACCTGTGTGTTTGCTGGAACCACTTGCAAGTTGGCTGCAGACTGAATTGTGCCCAAGATATATCCGCACGCAGCTGCTCTAACAATCCTGCGTAGCCACGTAATGGTCACAGATCTCAGGGATTTAAATGGATGGAGCAGGATATCCTGACACAGAGTTTGTCTTCCAGTGACTGTCACTGTCTCAGTAACATCCTTCACACCTTCTTTAAGCCCCATTCAGGGTCCAGTTTAGACTCCCATTACATTCAGTCGCCTGCCCCAGGTCCCCTAAAGCAACAATGTCACCGTTGGAGAGCCCGGCCAAGGCTGGGGGTGCCCCTCCTGTTGGCCTGGCCTCCAGGCCCTGCACTTGGCTCCTGTGTTCCCATCTCTCAGCCTGGCCCCGACTTGGATGGGGCCGCCACCTCTTTCCACACAGGGTCCCATCGCCCAGTCAAGGGGGTTCATTCTCCCCAAACACAGCATCAGGAGTGGGGGGGGGGGGTGACAGTCCCCACTGGGTCTCCTTCATGTGAGACCCTGTGCTGTTGAAAGAACAGGCACCCAGCCCTCGGGGGTGGGGGGCTGGGGGGCGACATGCGGCCCACGATGGGCAGGCGGGTCTCCGGGTGGGGCGAGCCAGTGTGCAAGGAGTTCCGCGGTGGGTTCTCCTCTCCAACGGCTTCTGTGCCCCTACCTCTCCCCGTGCCTCCCCTCGAAGACAGCGCGGTGCCCGGGACGGGAGCCATGGGAGCCGTCAGCCACCGCCCCCTCTACACACACACACACACGCACACGCACACGCACACGCACACGCTGCAGGGAAGCAGGACCTGAGTGCAGGGCTCTCAGCGGCCCTGAGCGCCCCGCCCGGAATCGGACAGCCGAATGGACAGACCGGATCTCCTGGCCCGGACCATGCAGGACTCTCCTGCCTGGGCTTCCAGTGTGGCCGCCTCCTTCTGGAAGCCTGGGAGGCTGGAGTCAGGCCACTTCTTGTCTGTCCTGGCAGCAGACTGGGCTGCACACTAAGAAGTTCGTGGCTCGCCCGTGGATCCTGACCATCAGGTGGCCAGAGAAACTGGGGACATTTCTGTTTTGCCTGTTGAAATGTTTAATGACAAAGATTTTGTTCAGTTTCCTGATGTGGGTGTCCAAAGATGAGAGACCCATGTGTGTGATCTGTACCTCCTATGAGATCAGCCCTAAGCTAGTTTAAACATGATCAAGTTGTGTCTACATGGCAGACTTCGACCTCTGCATGTCCTGTCTCCTGATTATGTTTAGAGCTGACCATGCGTTGTCTATAATAAGAAGATTTAGACCTGACCATGTTCTGTGTACGCTAGGACTATGGGGACCTGGGTAGAGACCCGGCCTGGCCTCAGTACTGGGAAGCTCCGTGCCTGCATCTGAATGTCAGTGCTTAGATGTCTGGGGTCTGGAGCTGAGGTGGGCTTGTCTACGTAACAGCCTCTCTTCTGAGTGTGGTGACCTGGTCCTGCCAAGGGTCAGTGCTATGGTCGGGGCCTTAGTCTTAATCCCTGCAAGGTTCACCTTCCCTGGGGCTCATGGAGAATCCTCAGGAGGACTACCTGGCAATAATTCCAATTTACCAGCACGTGCATGGTGCATAGGGAAGCAGGTTTAGCTGGTGAATTGATTGCAGGCACGCAGATCGGGCAAAAGGCCGATGGGTGAGAGCTGAGGCTGCTGCGGAGCTCTCCTTCCAGTCTACCGTCCCTACTCAGCAGAGTCCAGAGCTGCCCCTCGGCTTTCAGCCCTGCTGTCCTGTGAGTTTTCTCAACGTGTAAGTGAGACGAGAAAGGACTGAGCATGCCAGCACCAGGGTCGTGTGTTCAACTCTAGTATGAAAGCTTTAAAAACAGTTAAAATCACACAGAACCAAAGTGAGAAGAGGAGGACTCCTCTGGGACAAGTGTGAGGAAAGGAGACCCACCTGACACTTTTTCCCATCCCAGGAGGTCCCAGGGACCCAGCTTGTTTCCACATTGGGGGAGCCCCCTGCAGAGCCATGGTGTCCTGACCAAGGGGACGTGTGACCCCAGGTGCAGGGTCTGGGGAGGTGAGGTCACCCTGGGACTGTGGACATGTGACCCAGGTGGAGGGGTCTGGGGAGGTGGGTCACCCTGGTGAGTGTGGATGTGTGGCCCCAGGTATAGGGTGCGGGGACTGTGTGGGTCTCACCATACCTGCATGCGTCAGGATCACATGTATGGGGAGACCGCATATGCGCTCTTTGCCTGCAGTGTGTCCTGTCCCCTTTGAGATTTCCAACCTCTGCATTAAGGGTGTTGTCCTGATGAACCTGTGGCTCCTTTTCTTCTCTTAATCTTGTCACAATCATATGAGGTCAGGCATGTTTGAGTGGGTTGCTGCTCTGTGTTCCGGTGAGTGACAACACTTGGTGGTATCATATTAATACTATAGCATATCATATGTCTAATCTATGGGGGTCACCACTGCCTGGGTCCCCCTGGACAGAGGTCAGGTGAGCACAGACTAGCCCCCCCTAAGAATGGTCTCCCACGTGCTCTGTGAGGGTACCGTGATGGCCCCTAAGGTAGGGGACTGTGTCTGGGCCTCCGACATTTGTGACGAAGGGGAGTCGAAATGGAAGCCCAATTAACAAGACATTATTTTAAGAATTTATTTTAAGTGAAATAAAACACACGTCACATACCCTTTACCATCATCACCATTTTAAGTGCACGTTTCTGAGGCATCAGATATATTCACTTTCTCGTGGAGCCATCACCACCATCCCTAGAACTTTTCATCTTGCAAAACCAAAATTCCACAACCATGAAAGTCTCATTCCCCATTCCCTCCCACTGCCCCTGGCACCGATATCCACTTCAGGCCCTGAGTTGTCGACTCCAGGGCACCCACTGGAGTGGAATCCTGCAGTGTTTGCTGACGGGTCATTTTGGAAGAGCTGACTTTCAGTCTGAAGCTCTGCCTGTCTGCATCTGAAGAATCTGCATTTAAGGAGAGGGTGTATGAGGAAGGGGGTGTATGCGGGACAAAGGTGTCCGGGGTGCAGGTGAGCCAGGACCTGACCAGCTGCCTTTTGGGTCCTCTGGTCCCATCTCTTGGTCTGTGCCTCATCTGCATCATCACTGTCCCCGCTGGCACCGCTGGGGTGTTGTTGTCTGAGTGAGAGTCCGCTGGTGCCCCTGCTCTCCTCCCCTCCTCCTGCTGGTTGGGGAGGGAACTGCTTGCTGTGTGGTCTCTACTCCTGAGGCATGAAGGACCCTGTAGCATGGACCTGCAGAGTTTGGGGTGTGGTGCCAAGAGCATGGGGCCCACATAGGACACGACATCGGGGCGTGACAAGTGCTAGGGCTGCCTCATCACTGACAGGGAATGTTGCCCAGATCCTGCTCGAGAGGGCGTGGTGGGTGGCCTGGGACCCTAGAGGCCCCATTCCTATACTGGAGCTTGGAGAGTGCATCCCCATGGGCTCCAGATTCACCCCATATCTTCAGCCATATCCCTCTGTCCTGTCTTTGAACTCAGGAAAACGAGCTCTCTTGTCCACAACATAGGCCTGGTCCTGTTGATATTAGGATTCTTTAAGTTAGGCGTCCTGGGATAGCAGCTCTTTTTAGGCCTGAGAAGGAACAACTCCGGAGTGTACAACAATTTCAGATGAAACTAATATTCAATGACTATCCCTAACTACTCGGTTGTTGACTTCTATTAGTCATTATTCTCCTGGTTTTAGCTCTGATGTGGGGATTACAGAGGAGTCAACATTTAAATCTTCATAATCTGTGTATTTGTAGCTTCAGTATCATTACTGACCCATAGTATTTTATGGTTTGGGAAGAGTTATTGATTTCATGTATCATGTAAAGGATTCACAATGATGATAGGGCAATTAAGATTACAATAATAGCTAGTAAATTGTTCACATTTTCTCTACCTGTGCATCTATTGTATGCATATGAGTTTAGATGTCAATATTAGTGAAATGATATAGAGGACTAGAGAACTTATTTTAAAAATCACTATTAATGTGTGATGAAGAAAATGTAAAAGTTCTTCCATAATCGGTGATGTTGTATCTTGAGAGCCTAGATGAAATTGATATGCCTTAGTGATATACAGGATTTTAGCCTATCATTTAACTTTGACAAAGCTACATCACTTTTTACTTTTATCTCATTTATTGAGGAAGACATAATTGTTATGGTGTTGGCTTGAAACTGGTTGAAAAGGACTTGAGTCCTTCCTTATTTTACATTTACATAGGTAGGATCTTGAAACATAGGATATGGTGGAGGACATCCGTGTAACCATTCTAGGTTAGGAGTAGCAATTTCCACTGCTAAGACTTCTTGTTTAGACACAAGTGCTTTTCAAAGTATGAAGATTATTAGCATTACTGCTGCTACTGAGATGAATGAGCCTAAAGACAAAATATTTCATGTTGTGTGTGCCTCAGGGTACTCAGACTAACGTAGTGACATCCCTGAGAGGCCACGAAAGTGCTGCAGGAAGTCATGTTTACTACTACAAATATACTTGTGAAGTGAATTTTTGCTCATGCTGAGTTAACTGTATAACCTGAGAATAGTGGGAATCAGTGTAGGAAGCCTCCTATAATAGTGAAGACTGCTCCCATGGACATTAGGTCATGGAAGTGTGCTACTACATAGTATGTATCCTGGAGGACAATGTCTGGGGATGAGTTGGCTAAGATGATTCCTGTCAAACCACCTACCGTAAAAAGAAAAACTAAAGCCTAAAACTCATAATATAGTGGGAGGTCATATAGTATTACCTCCGTGAACAGTTGCTAACCAGGGACTTCCCTGGTGACACAGTGGTTAAGAATTCGCCTGCCAATGCAGGGGACACGGGTTCGAGCCCTTGTCTGGGAAGATTCCGCATGCCGCGGAGCAAAAAGCCCGTGTGCCACAACTACTGAGCCTGTCCTCTAGAGCCCGCAAGCCACAACCACTGAAGCCCACGCGCCTAGAGGCCGTGCTCTGCAACAAGAGAAGCCACTGCAATGATAGGGCCGCACACTGCAACGAAGAGTAGCTGCCGCTCAGCGCAACCAGAGAAAGCCCATGCGCAGCAACCAAGACCCAACTCAGCCAAAAAAAAAAAAAAAAAAAGAAAAGAAAAAGAAAAATTAAATAAAGAGTTGCTAATCAGCTAGATACTTTTACTCCTGTAGGGATAGAAGTAATTACGGTAGCTGATGCAAAGTATGCTCCTGAGTCCACAGCTATCCCTATGGTAAACATATGATGGGCCCACAAGAGAACTCCTAAAAAACCAGTGGACATGACTCATACTATTCCCAGATAGCTGAAAGGCAATTTTTGTCCTAAATAGTATGCAGTGATATGTGAGATTATAACAAACCCTGTTAGGCCATGAATACAGACTTCAGGGTGAGCAAAGTATCAAAATAGGTGTTGGTATAGGATTCGGTCTCCTCCTGCAGGGTCAAAGAAAGTAGTGTTTAGATTTCTATCTCTTAACAGCATGGCAATTCTGGCTGCTTGGACTGAGATTGGTAATTATAGTAATATGGCTATAGTTGGGGAAGATTAAACAAATAATGGTGTTTGGTATTGGGATATGACTGCTGCTTTTGTATTAAAGACTATAGTAATAAAAGTAATAATACCAAGAATTGAGGAGACACCTGCTAAATGTAAGGAGAAAACAGTTAGGTCGACAGAGGCTCCTGCATGGGCCAGATTGCAGGCTAGAGCTGAATACACGGTTCCACTGGTACCAGAACCAGCTTCTACTATTGGTGATATGAGTAGGAGTAAGAATGATGGGGGAAGTAGTCAAAAGTTTATATGATTTATTGGGGGAAATGCTACTTCAGGTGTCTGAGTTATTAGTGGCCCAAGTCAGTTTTCAAAGCCTGCAATCATAACGGGTACAGCTATAAAGACAATTATTACAAGTGCAGGGACTGCTATGACTACCTTACAGATTTGGGCATCTCCAAGTAGCGGTCCAGGTCAGCATAGCTCAGCCTGGATTAATACAATTAAGGTGCTGCCTGCTACTCCAGCTCAAGCACCAAATAGTAAATATAAAATGCCGATATCTTTGTGATTTGTTGAAAATAATCAGCAGTGTATGAACAGAGGTAAAATGACTGAGTTAGCATTAGACTGTAAATCTAAAGACAGAGATTGAGCCCTCTTTCTGGCAAACCCTGTGGTGAATCAACAAATTGAATTGTAACTTCAGAGAAGCAGCTTCAATTCTGCCAGTGATTTTCCTGCCTTTTTTTTTTTTTCTTTTTTTCTTTCTCAAATGAAGGAGAAGTAGACTGAAGCCAGTTGACTAGAGGATTCGCCTGTTAACTAAAGTTTCCTGGGGTTAAAACTCATCAATCTCGTAAAGATTTGGATTAAATACAGTGTTTGCTTTACATTCAATTGATGTAGGATAAAGTCTTGCAATCCTTATTTTTAGGAATTAAGTAAATTTCACTTGTTTAGGGTTTTGAAAGCTCTTGGTCTGAACTAACCTAAATTCCTAGTCCAGCACCGATAGAATGGGTGTTGTGTGTTGTAATCGTGTGGGTATTATGATTGGTTATGATAGGAAGGTTATTTCTTTGTATGTTCAAATTGGTTTGTGTTTGTGTTGTTTAATGAAAGGAATATAGTTAGTGATGTGGAGTATGTTAGCTGCAAGTAGAAATATATGCTGAGGCCTGCTATGATGGCTATTAGTGTTGGTAGAATGATGTTGTCGTTTTTGTTATCTCTTGGATAATTATTCATTTGGGTAGAAACCCTGATAGTGATGGTCGATGTCCTAATGATACTATAATGGTGAGGAAAATGATTGTGATGGGAGGTGTTTTATCTCATGTGTGTGATAATGATACTCTTGTAGTACATGATCTGGGCATAAATAAGAAGAAGATAGTGTTGTTATGATATAAATTAGTATGTTTAGGATTGTTATAATCTGAATATACATTATAATAGCTGTTATCCATCCTATATGGGCAATTGATGAGGAGGGTGTAATATTTTCCAGGTGAGTATGGCGAAGTCTGCCTCAGCCTCCAGCTATGATTTATAATATCACTATGATTAATAGTATATTTAGGTTGATGGATGGTGACATGTGGTATAAAACTGATAGGGGTGCAATTTTGTCATGCTGATAGCATCAGGTCTGCTGTTCATGGGATGCCTTGTGTGACTTCAGGCACTCAGAAGTGAAATGGGGAAAGTCCTACTTTTGTGACAAGGGCGATTGTCATGAGGGTGGATGCTGCTGGATTAAAGATTTTTGTTATTCATGGTGCTCTTTGACCAGAGTATATTAGATTAATGATAATAGCCATTATAAGTAGTATTGATGTGGTGGACTGTTTTAGGAAATATTTGTTGGATGCTTCTGTAGCTTATGGGTTCATGTTTTTTATTAGAATGGGGATACCATTAACCAGTGTGAGCTTGTTATACAATTATATTTCCTGAGAAAACGGTCAGTAGAATGATGGTAAAAACAATGAGAGTTTATCAGCACAGGAAGGATATACAAAAATATTTTGGGGGTATGGGCCTGAAGCTTACTTAGAGAACTTTACTATATAGCATGTGGTGTAATGTGGTAGGTAGCATGGAGAATGTAAAATTATTAGGAAGAATTCAATTCCAGGAATAAGAGCATTGAAACCTCTATGATTTACTCTATCAAAGTAACTCTTTTGTCAGACATATTTCTTAAATTTGTGGTGGGTTGCCTGGTATGATGACAAGTAGTGAAAACTCTCATATACATAGGGTTAATGTTAATCGTAAAAAAAAAAAATTTATAAGAGATGTATGCGTTGATCATATCAAAATTGTAGGTAGGAGGCTCAAATTCATAGAAAGGAGATTGTTAGATGTGTTTTAATGATGACTTGGGCTGTATATAATTCTGGCACCTAGGGATTGTCGAATGCTCCTAAAAATAGATTGCTGTGGAAATGTTTATGATAGGGAAATTGACATATTCTCTAGGAGGGACGGGGTGAATGGGCCTGCTACATTTTCTACATTGAAGACATATACAGGTTTTGATGCTACTTCTGTTAAATCAAGTGGGGCTTCACTGGATTTCTGCTACTGCAGAGATAATCAAATTCTGGGTAGGGGTCAGGAGAAAATTACTCATAGGTGTTCTTGTGTAATAATTACTGTTGAAAGTGTAAATGATCCATTTATCAGTAAGACTAAAAATAGAATAACTGCTACATTACTTCATATGAGATGATTGTCTGTGCTACTGTTCCTAGAGCTCCAGTGAGTGAGTATTCTGAATGTGAAGTTCATCCAGATCTGAGGATGGAATAAATGGCTAGGTGTGATATGGCTAATAGAAATAATATGCCGACATTTATATTAATTAGTGGATAAGATATGGGAAGAGGAATTCATGTTGTGAGAGCCAGGGTTAAGGCTAGCATTGGGGTTAAGGCTAGCAAGAGAAGCCACCGCAATGAGAAGCCCGCGCACCGCAACAAAGAGTAGCCCCCGCTTGCGGCAACTAGAGAAAGCCTGTGCATAGCAACGAAGACCCAACGCAGCCAAAAACAAATTAATTAATTAATTAGTTAACTATTTTTAAAAAGTACTATATCCTTCTGTGCAGCTTCTCTGGGAAGAACAGAGAGATGGCGTAGGAGAGTGAGAAAGACCAATATTTAGTGCACATCTCTCATGCAGGTGATCTGCTGGCTCAGATAGATTTATCCCCACTTTACAAAGGAGGAAATAATCTCAGAGAGGTTTAGTAATTTTCCCAAAGCCAAACAGCTATGGAGTGGCAGAACCAAGATCTGAACCAAGTCTGTTACCTTCAAAGCCTAAGTCCTCATCACAACAAAACTCAATTAATATTTACATTTATCGAATTACATTGCAACCTGGGGAGTTCTTGGCACAATCCTGAATAAGAGTGAGAAAGAAAGAAATAGCATTGTTCCTACAGTCAACCCAAATTTTTGGAGCAGCTGCTAGATGCCTGGCCCTTTTTGGGGTTCAGCAGTGATCAAGACAGGAAGAGTCCTGCTTTCATGAACCACGTAGTGGGGAGGAGAGACGGGTGCAACTTGGGTGAGGGATTTCACCTTGCTGGACCTCTGTTTTCTCATCTGGAAAATGGGATGGGTGCTCCTCATTTTCTGGGACTGTCCAGCCCTCACATTCTCTGATTCCATAAGAAGCATTTGTTTTCCTGTTTCTTTAAAATTCATTCAGGCCGTGAGCTGTGATGAATGTTGTTAGCTGCTCCCCAAAGCACTCTATTCCCACCCTTTTCCTGTGATCAGGTCTTTCCCGAAACATGACTCACAGTCAGTCACTCAGTCAAGTCACAGAACCTAAGGGGCACCCAGCAGAAAAATTCCAACCCTTGCTTCCCAGGAGCTCTGCGGTCTACCTTCCAGGTAAACTTAACTCACCTGGCACAAGGTGGCCATCCCTGGTTTCACATCAACATGATCTCAGGCACAAACCTCCTTGTTTTTCCATTTTGTCTTTAAGTTACTTGTTGAAACAACTGCACAAGTATGACACAGATATAAAATCAGGCATCTTCTGCCCCCAGTGCCTACTAATAAATGATTCTCTGCCACTTTAATGATAAAGATAGAACATTTCAACATTCTGCTACCCTTATTATTTGTCGTTTTTGTTGATATTTCTATTGACTACATCTTTCAATATTTTAACAATGGAACTTTTATTTAGGTTGTTCGAGACCCAGCCTTTAGTGGTAAAGGTTTTGTTGTTATATTTCTATTATGTTTCCTTTAAAAATCATTATCCTATTTAAATGGATTAAGTCAATTCTATAGGCATTTATCTTATGATATTGATGAAATTGATACATAGAGGGCAGTAGTACAAGTTGATTGGACTTGAGAACATCTATTAGCACAGTTAAGTATAAATATTATCTATATGTAAACCAAAGTACAAGCCGAGTGAGATTCTCTGACTTTTTTTCACTGTCTGCCCCTCAAGCCTGTGAGAAATGGAATATTTCTTGCCCTATCAGTAAACAAAGGATGTCACAGTCTTCAGCACTTGCCGCCCTCCAATGTGAGCCGGCGGGCCCTGAGGCACTCAGGATATGCAAATACAGAATGCAGGCCCCAGAGAGCGGAGGTGCATATCAAAGGAAGGATTTCAGTGAGCCCAGGCCAAGAAAAGCGCCACATTCCTCACCTTGGGAGAGCTGGTTTTCCTTAGTTAACAATCACCTTTTGATGTTCCCCATTACCTGCGCCAGTCCCCCGCCCTGTCCCCTCCCCCCGGTACTTTAGCTCAGGGAGGAAGGAGCGCAGAGGGACGCGGCTGAATAAGGGGCCTGCGCGCCTCGGGAGGAGTTTTCAGCCGCTTTCCCCGCAGTCGGGAGGAGGGGCGCTGACGCTGCAGCCGGACCCTGCGCCTCCCTTGCCCCGTTTCCCCTCAGGACGCTCAGGCCGACCCCCTCCCCACGCCCACCAGGCCTCGCGAGCCAGGCCGAGGGCAGGGGCGAGAGGAGGGACCGAAGTTCCCGGGGACCAGACGCTGGAGGCCGCTCTTTCTGCACAGCAGCGGCGGGTGGCAGCGAACCCCTGCCCCTCAGAAGCTGGTCTTGTGCTGCCGCCCGGGCACCGGACCAGGCGGAGGGCCGGCGCCCACTTACCCGGCCCGCCGTCCCCGCGACTGTCACGGCTTCGGCCGCCGGGGCACCTCCAGAGCCGGCAGCCTCAGTGAGGTCGCCCTCCCCTCGGGCTCCGGGGCAGTTCCGTGAAGGCGGAGGGAAGAGACCCCGCCCGAGCCGGGAGTTCCAGCTCTGAGGAAACGCGGGCTCTGTTCAGCGCGCAGTGGGTGGGACCTCTCTGCCCCGAGGCCTTCCGGGAGGGAGCGCGGCGGCGGGGGAGGGAGCCGCCAGGAGCGCAGGGCCCCGTAGGGGGCCCTTGAGGGGCGGCCCGGCCTGGGGGCCACGCCCTCTGTGGCCGCAGCCCAGGTCTTTTTCCTGGAATCCTACACGAAAAAGTTAGAAAGATACACAGTCTATAGTAAATATTCACAAATGATTGTTGCTGCTGTGCTCACTATTCTATTAAAGGTGTAAAATCCATACAACACTTTAAGTTCAAAATTAAATATGAATTTTTACCTTTCTAATGATGTCTCTGATATTCACAGTTGTGGTTAATGAATCAGAGACTGTGGCATCACTAGTTAAAAATGAGCTTGTTAAAAAAATAGAACTCAGGCCCACCGGACCTACTGAATCACAATCTGCACTTTTACAATCTCCCCAGTGTACTTGTGTACCCATGAATAGTTGAAAGGTACATTTCTACCTCGACATGTCTTTTCTGTATGAGAAATACACACATTTTATCCAGTTTGATATAAATAAAACACTCAAAAATGCATATGCCTGTGTTGAAACCATCATTTTATCATTTCTTTTCCAGACAAGTATAGTCTCTATACTGGTTTTGTGGATCACATGCCATACTCTTTTCTTATACTTAGAAATAAGGTAGAGAAAGTTACTTTGTAAATATATATATATATATATATATATATATATATATATATATATATATATATATATATATATGTATATATATTAGTGGATAATTGAAGACACTCTTCTAAATTAAAAGCAGTTCTCTTAACTTGCTCTTTTCTTCTTGGGTCACATTATGAACTCTTCCCGTGGCCACATGGCATGTGTACTTTTAATTTCAGGGACTGCTGACATTCCAGGATGTGGCCATAGATTTCTCTCAAGAGGAGTGAGAATGCCTGGACCAAGATCAATGGGAATTGTACAGGGATGTGATGTTAGAGAAGTATAGGAATCTGCTCTCCTTGGGTGAGGATACCTTCCTTCCAGAATTCCTTATCCAACCACAGGGTTTGGAGTCCTTCATTTGTAGAATGTCTCCTGAAATCTTCTGCTTCCTACAATAGGGTTTCAGATTGCAACGTTTCAGGAAAGATTGGGAGTTTGTGGGTATAAATTTTCTTATTCTTTTAAAATTGCAGCCTCCCTTTTAATATACTTTGTAACTTCTTGGGATGTGTCTATATGAACTGTGTACTATATGCTTCTGTTATAGTCCTTACAATATTTTATTGTCTTATTTTCTGTAACCATTTTCCATGGATTCTTTGGGCTTAAGGTATATTAAAAGGGAGACTGCAATTCTCCCTTTAAAAGGGGACTTATTAAAAGGGGACTTCCCTGGTGATGCAGTGATTAAGAATTCGCCTGCCCATGCAGGGCACCCGGTTCGATCCCCGGCCCAGGAAGATCTCACGTGCCACGGAACAACTAAGCCAGTGGGCCACAACTACTGAGTCTGCAAGCCACAACGACTGAAGCCGGTGTGTCTTGAGCCCGTGCGCCATTTATTTTTTGGAGAATAAAACCACTTCTGAGTGATTAAAATTTAGGCCAGCTAGTCAAAATGCTTTATCACCTGTTCTTCTAAAACACTGATCAATGGAACAAGTTTTACCAGGGATAACAGTGTAATTGTATTCTGGAGTTCATATGGGCAATATGGTTTATGACCTTGATGCTGGATCACGACATTTCAATGGTATAACTGCCCTTAATTGTCTGTTTGTTCAACGATTAAAGTCTCACGTGATCTGAGTTCAGACTGGAGTCATCCTGGTTGGTTTCTGTCTATTGCAGATTTCTTCCAGTATGAAAGAAAGGACAAGAGCAATACGGCTTACTTTACAAAATGTCTTCAAACTAAATGATGATATAATCTACATTCAATTAATTTATACATACCCTACTGTAGAACAGGGTTCATTACGCGGGCAGAGCCCGGTAATTATGTAACACAAACTTTTTCTGCACTAGTTCAAGTCCTCTTCCTAAGAATATGTTTATAATCAACATTCTTTCACAAATTACCCAATTTAATTCACCATAACATTCCTCATATTAACTAAATGGAAAATCGTAGGCTATATACAAATCCAGAAAGGGCCAAAAATCATCAGCCCCCATGGATGATTACAATCCATTGCTGAGGCATTCAAATTACTTATTAAAGAACCACTATGTCCATCAATATCATCAATTTATATATTATTGCCCCAATGCTAGCCTTAACCCTGGCTCTCACAACATGAATTCCTCTTCCCATATCTTATCCACTAATTAATATAAATGTCAGCATATTATTTCTATTAGCCATATCACACCTAGCCATTTATTCCATCCTCAGATCTGGATGAACTTCACATTCAGAATACTCACTCACTGGAGCTCTAGGAACAATAGCACAGACAATCATCTCATATGAAGTAATGTAGCAGTTATTCTATTCTCAGTCTTACGGATAAATGGATCATTTACACTTTCAACAGTAATTATTACACAAGAACACCTATGACTAATTTTCTCCTGACCCCTACCCAGAATTTGATTATCTCCGCAGTAGCAGAAATCCAATGAAGCCCCACTTGATTTAACAGAAGTAGCATCAAAACCTGTATATGTCTTCAATGTAGAAAACGTAGCAGGCCCATTCACCCCGTCCCTCCTAGAGAATATGTCAATTTCCCTATCATAAACATTTCCACAGCAATCTATTTTTAGGAGCATTCGACAATCCCTAGGTGCCAGAATTATAGATTCTTTCATCTTGTAAATATAGTTGTTTTCAAAAAATAATTTTTATAGTTTTACTACCTTTTTTTTTTTAATAGTCCTCTTTATTTTTTTTAAAGATTTATTTATTGATTGATTGATTACTATGTTGGGTCTTCCTTTCTGTGCTAGGGCTTCCTGTAGTTGTGGCAAGCGGGGGCTACTCTTCATCGCGGTGCGCGGACCTCTCACTATTGTGTCCTCTTTTGTTGCGGAGCACAGGCTCCAGACGCGCAGGCTCAGTAGTTGTGGCTCACGGGCCTACTTGCTCCGTGGCATGTGGGATCTTCCCAGACCAGGGCGCGAACCCGTGTCCCCTGCATTAGCAGGCAGATTCCCAACCACTGCGCCACCAGGGAAGCCCTAGTTTTACTACCTTTAAACAAAATGTACTCCATTGCTGTGGAATATTCCTTCATAGGGGCGTGCATGGTTCATTTCTGCATCCGCCTGTGATGGCCTTCAGGTTCTTTCAGGTTTGGCTCCTGTGGCTGCGAGTCCATGTCCGTGTGTCCTGGTGCAGGGCTGGTGGATTTGTGTTCAACTGGGAGGAGCACTGTGGGTCTCTGTGCAGGGACTTCGCTATCTGAGGCCCGATTGTTTCAGAAGTGGTTGCATCCCCCCGTTGCGTACCAGGCTTTCCATTGCTCCACATCCTGCTGATATTTGATACTATGTCTTTCATGTCTGCCATTCTGGTAGGTGTATGCACAGTATTTTTCTTATGGCTTTAATCCCTCTGTTGTTAGTGAAGTTGTGCATCTTGTGGTATTCATGGACTATTTCCTGTTGTTTTTTTAAAAAGTTTTAAAAATTGTGGTCAGATATACATAACACAAAATTTACTATCTTAACCATTTTTAAGTGCACATTTCAGGGTCAAGAAGTAATTCACACTGTTGTGCAAACCTGACCACCATCATCCTCCAGAACTTTTTCATCTTGCAAAATTGAAACAGTCCCCATTAAACACTCACTCCCCATTGTCCCTCCCTCAGCCCCTGGCACTCAACATCCTACTTTATGTCTCTATGTTTCCGACTGCTCTAGGGGCCTTGTATGAGTGGATCAAGCACTGTTTGTTTTTTGTGTCTAGCTTACATCACTGAGCATAATGCCCTCAAGGTTCATCCCTGCTGCAGCCTGTGTCAGAATTGCCTTCCTTTTTAGGCTGAATAGCATCCCCTTGTATTGACGGACCGTGTTTTTCTTCTCCATTCATCCATTAGTGGACACATGTAATATCTACATTCATTTCTCCTGTCATAATATTTGTGGAATAACATCAGAAAGTCCTATGAATCAAAAGTCATTTGCCATTAACTTTTTTCTTAAACTTTTTGTTGTGGAAAACATCAAGGCTAAGAAAAGGGAAAAATACATGTCAGCTTCACTTGTGTTCAGGAATTAAAGCTTTACGGATTCACTTTATTCCCTGTGTGTGTGCTATGCGTGTGCATGTGCCTGTTTGCATACATATGCTGTGCATGTGCATAGGTATGTGCACTTGCACACATTAGTGTGTGCATGGGCATATGCGTGCATGTGTGTTCTCATGCTAGTGTGTGAATATATTTGTGCTGTGCACGTGCATATGTTTGTGTGTGTGCTGTGCCTGCCTGTGCGCACACCTGTGTGTTTGCTGGAACCACTTGCAAGTTGGCTGCAGACTGAATTGTGCCCAAGATATATCCGCACGCAGCTGCTCTAACAATCCTGCGTAGCCACGTAATGGTCACAGATCTCAGGGATTTAAATGGATGGAGCAGGATATCCTGACACAGAGTTTGTCTTCCAGTGACTGTCACTGTCTCAGTAACATCCTTCACACCTTCTTTAAGCCCCATTCAGGGTCCAGTTTAGACTCCCATTACATTCAGTCGCCTGCCCCAGGTCCCCTAAAGCAACAATGTCACCGTTGGAGAGCCCGGCCAAGGCTGGGGGTGCCCCTCCTGTTGGCCTGGCCTCCAGGCCCTGCACTTGGCTCCTGTGTTCCCATCTCTCAGCCTGGCCCCGACTTGGATGGGGCCGCCACCTCTTTCCACACAGGGTCCCATCGCCCAGTCAAGGGGGTTCATTCTCCCCAAACACAGCATCAGGAGTGGGGGGGGGGGTGACAGTCCCCACTGGGTCTCCTTCATGTGAGACCCTGTGCTGTTGAAAGAACAGGCACCCAGCCCTCGGGGGTGGGGGGCTGGGGGGCGACATGCGGCCCACGATGGGCAGGCGGGTCTCCGGGTGGGGCGAGCCAGTGTGCAAGGAGTTCCGCGGTGGGTTCTCCTCTCCAACGGCTTCTGTGCCCCTACCTCTCCCCGTGCCTCCCCTCGAAGACAGCGCGGTGCCCGGGACGGGAGCCATGGGAGCCGTCAGCCACCGCCCCCTCTACACACACACACACACGCACACGCACACGCACACGCACACGCTGCAGGGAAGCAGGACCTGAGTGCAGGGCTCTCAGCGGCCCTGAGCGCCCCGCCCGGAATCGGACAGCCGAATGGACAGACCGGATCTCCTGGCCCGGACCATGCAGGACTCTCCTGCCTGGGCTTCCAGTGTGGCCGCCTCCTTCTGGAAGCCTGGGAGGCTGGAGTCAGGCCACTTCTTGTCTGTCCTGGCAGCAGACTGGGCTGCACGCTAAGAAGTTCGTGGCTCGCCCGTGGATCCTGACCATCAGGTGGCCAGAGAAACTGGGGACATTTCTGTTTTGCCTGTTGAAATGTTTAATGACAAAGATTTTGTTCAGTTTCCTGATGTGGGTGTCCAAAGATGAGAGACCCATGTGTGTGATCTGTACCTCCTATGAGATCAGCCCTAAGCTAGTTTAAACATGATCAAGTTGTGTCTACATGGCAGACTTCGACCTCTGCATGTCCTGTCTCCTGATTATGTTTAGAGCTGACCATGTGTTGTCTATAATAAGAAGATTTAGACCTGACCATGTTCTGTGTACGCTAGGACTATGGGGACCTGGGTAGAGACCCGGCCTGGCCTCAGTACTGGGAAGCTCCGTGCCTGCATCTGAATGTCAGTGCTTAGATGTCTGGGGTCTGGAGCTGAGGTGGACTTGTCTACGTAACAGCCTCTCTTCTGAGTGTGGTGACCTGGTCCTCCCAAGGGTCAGTGCTATGGTCGGGGCCTTAGTCTTAATCCCTGCAAGGTTCACCTTCCCTGGGGCTCATGGAGAATCCTCAGGAGGACTACCTGGCAATAATTCCAATTTACCAGCACGTGCATGGTGCATAGGGAAGCAGGTTTAGCTGGTGAATTGATTGCAGGGCACGCAGATCGGGCAAAAGGCCGATGGGTGAGAGCTGAGGCTGCTGCGGAGCTCTCCCTCCAGTCTACCGTCCCTACTCAGCAGAGTCCAGAGCTGCCCCTCGGCTTTCAGCCCTGCTGTCCTGTGAGTTTTCTCAACGTGTAAGTGAGACGAGAAAGGACTGAGCATGCCAGCACCAGGGTCGTGTGTTCAACTCTAGTATGAAAGCTTTAAAAACAGTTAAAATCACACAGAACCAAAGTGAGAAGAGGAGGACTCCTCTGGGACAAGTGTGGGGAAAGGAGACCCACCTGACACTTTTTCCCATCCCAGGAGGTCCCAGGGACCCAGCTTGTTTCCACATTGGGGGAGCCCCCTGCAGAGCCATGGTGTCCTGACCAAGGGGACGTGTGACCCCAGGTGCAGGGTCTGGGGAGGTGAGGTCACCCTGGGACTGTGGACATGTGACCCAGGTGGAGGGGTCTGGGGAGGTGGGTCACCCTGGTGAGTGTGGATGTGTGGCCCCAGGTATAGGGTGCGGGGACTGTGTGGGTCTCACCATACCTGCATGCGTCAGGATCACATGTATGGGGAGACCGCATATGCGCTCTTTGCCTGCAGTGTGTCCTGTCCCCTTTGAGATTTCCAACCTCTGCATTAAGGGTGTTGTCCTGATGAACCTGTGGCTCCTTTTCTTCTCTTAATCTTGTCACAATCATATGAGGTCAGGCATGTTTGAGTGGGTTGCTGCTCTGTGTTCCGGTGAGTGACAACACTTGGTGGTATCATATTAATACTATAGCATATCATATGTCTAATCTATGGGGGTCACCACTGCCTGGGTCCCCCTGGACAGAGGTCAGGTGAGCACAGACTAGCCCCCCCTAAGAATGGTCTCCCACGTGCTCTGTGAGGGTACCGTGATGGCCCCTAAGGTAGGGGACTGTGTCTGGGCCTCCGACATTTGTGACGAAGGGGAGTCGAAATGGAAGCCCAATTAACAAGACATTATTTTAAGAATTTATTTTAAGTGAAATAAAACACACGTCACATACCCTTTACCATCATCACCATTTTAAGTGCACGTTTCTGAGGCATCAGATATATTCACTTTCTCGTGGAGCCATCACCACCATCCCTAGAACTTTTCATCTTGCAAAACCAAAATTCCACAACCATGAAAGTCTCATTCCCCATTCCCTCCCACTGCCCCTGGCACCGATATCCACTTCAGGCCCTGAGTTGTCGACTCCAGGGCACCCACTGGAGTGGAATCCTGCAGTGTTTGCTGACGGGTCATTTTGGAAGAGCTGACTTTCAGTCTGAAGCTCTGCCTGTCTGCATCTGAAGAATCTGCATTTAAGGAGAGGGTGTATGAGGAAGGGGGTGTATGCGGGACAAAGGTGTCCGGGGTGCAGGTGAGCCAGGACCTGACCAGCTGCCTTTTGGGTCCTCTGGTCCCATCTCTTGGTCTGTGCCTCATCTGCATCATCACTGTCCCCGCTGGCACCGCTGGGGTGTTGTTGTCTGAGTGAGAGTCCGCTGGTGCCCCTGCTCTCCTCCCCTCCTCCTGCTGGTTGGGGAGGGAACTGCTTGCTGTGTGGTCTCTACTCCTGAGGCATGAAGGACCCTGTAGCATGGACCTGCAGAGTTTGGGGTGTGGTGCCAAGAGCATGGGGCCCACATAGGACACGACATCGGGGCGTGACAAGTGCTAGGGCTGCCTCATCACTGACAGGGAATGTTGCCCAGATCCTGCTCGAGAGGGCGTGGTGGGTGGCCTGGGACCCTAGAGGCCCCATTCCTATACTGGAGCTTGGAGAGTGCATCCCCATGGGCTCCAGATTCACCCCATATCTTCAGCCATATCCCTCTGTCCTGTCTTTGAACTCAGGAAAACGAGCTCTCTTGTCCACAACATAGGCCTGGTCCTGTTGATATTAGGATTCTTTAAGTTAGGCGTCCTGGGATAGCAGCTCTTTTTAGGCCTGAGAAGGAACAACTCCGGAGTGTACAACAATTTCAGATGAAACTAATATTCAATGACTATCCCTAACTACTCGGTTGTTGACTTCTATTAGTCATTATTCTCCTGGTTTTAGCTCTGATGTGGGGATTACAGAGGAGTCAACATTTAAATCTTCATAATCTGTGTATTTGTAGCTTCAGTATCATTACTGACCCATAGTATTTTATGGTTTGGGAAGAGTTATTGATTTCATGTATCATGTAAAGGATTCACAATGATGATAGGGCAATTAAGATTACAATAATAGCTAGTAAATTGTTCACATTTTCTCTACCTGTGCATCTATTGTATGCATATGAGTTTAGATGTCAATATTAGTGAAATGATATAGAGGACTAGAGAACTTATTTTAAAAATCACTATTAATGTGTGATGAAGAAAATGTAAAAGTTCTTCCATAATCGGTGATGTTGTATCTTGAGAGCCTAGATGAAATTGATATGCCTTAGTGATATACAGGATTTTAGCCTATCATTTAACTTTGACAAAGCTACATCACTTTTTACTTTTATCTCATTTATTGAGGAAGACATAATTGTTATGGTGTTGGCTTGAAACTGGTTGAAAAGGACTTGAGTCCTTCCTTATTTTACATTTACATAGGTAGGATCTTGAAACATAGGATATGGTGGAGGACATCCGTGTAACCATTCTAGGTTAGGAGTAGCAATTTCCACTGCTAAGACTTCTTGTTTAGACACAAGTGCTTTTCAAAGTATGAAGATTATTAGCATTACTGCTGCTACTGAGATGAATGAGCCTAAAGACAAAATATTTCATGTTGTGTGTGCCTCAGGGTACACAGACTAACGTAGTGACATCCCTGAGAGGCCACGAAAGTGCTGCAGGAAGTCATATTTACTACTACAAATATACTTGTGAAGTGAATTTTTGCTCATGCTGAGTTAACTGTATAACCTGAGAATAGTGGGAATCAGTGTAGGAAGCCTCCTATAATAGTGAAGACTGCTCCCATGGACATTAGGTCATGGAAGTGTGCTACTACATAGTATGTATCCTGGAGGACAATGTCTGGGGATGAGTTGGCTAAGATGATTCCTGTCAAACCACCTACCGTAAAAAGAAAAACTAAAGCCTAAAACTCATAATATAGTGGGAGGTCATATAGTATTACCTCCGTGAACAGTTGCTAACCAGGGACTTCCCTGGTGACACAGTGGTTAAGAATTCGCCTGCCAATGCAGGGGACACGGGTTCGAGCCCTTGTCTGGGAAGATTCCGCATGCCGCGGAGCAAAAAGCCCGTGTGCCACAACTACTGAGCCTGTCCTCTAGAGCCCGCAAGCCACAACCACTGAAGCCCACGCGCCTAGAGGCCGTGCTCTGCAACAAGAGAAGCCACTGCAATGATAGGGCCGCACACTGCAACGAAGAGTAGCTGCCGCTCAGCGCAACCAGAGAAAGCCCATGCGCAGCAACCAAGACCCAACTCAGCCAAAAAAAAAAAAAAAAAAAAGAAAAGAAAAAGAAAAATTAAATAAAGAGTTGCTAATCAGCTAGATACTTTTACTCCTGTAGGGATAGAAGTAATTACGGTAGCTGATGCAAAGTATGCTCCTGAGTCCACAGCTATCCCTATGGTAAACATATGATGGGCCCACAAGAGAACTCCTAAAAAACCAGTGGACATGACTCATACTATTCCCAGATAGCTGAAAGGCAATTTTTGTCCTAAATAGTATGCAGTGATATGTGAGATTATAACAAACCCTGTTAGGCCATGAATACAGACTTCAGGGTGAGCAAAGTATCAAAATAGGTGTTGGTATAGGATTCGGTCTCCTCCTGCAGGGTCAAAGAAAGTAGTGTTTAGATTTCTATCTCTTAACAGCATGGCAATTCTGGCTGCTTGGACTGAGATTGGTAATTATAGTAATATGGCTATAGTTGGGGAAGATTAAACAAATAATGGTGTTTGGTATTGGGATATGACTGCTGCTTTTGTATTAAAGACTATAGTAATAAAAGTAATAATACCAAGAATTGAGGAGACACCTGCTAAATGTAAGGAGAAAACAGTTAGGTCGACAGAGGCTCCTGCATGGGCCAGATTGCAGGCTAGAGCTGAATACACGGTTCCACTGGTACCAGAACCAGCTTCTACTATTGGTGATATGAGTAGGAGTAAGAATGATGGGGGAAGTAGTCAAAAGTTTATATGATTTATTGGGGGAAATGCTACTTCAGGTGTCTGAGTTATTAGTGGCCCAAGTCAGTTTTCAAAGCCTGCAATCATAACGGGTACAGCTATAAAGACAATTATTACAAGTGCAGGGACTGCTATGACTACCTTACAGATTTGGGCATCTCCAAGTAGCGGTCCAGGTCAGCATAGCTCAGCCTGGATTAATACAATTAAGGTGCTGCCTGCTACTCCAGCTCAAGCACCAAATAGTAAATATAAAATGCCGATATCTTTGTGATTTGTTGAAAATAATCAGCAGTGTATGAACAGAGGTAAAATGACTGAGTTAGCATTAGACTGTAAATCTAAAGACAGAGATTGAGCCCTCTTTCTGGCAAACCCTGTGGTGAATCAACAAATTGAATTGTAACTTCAGAGAAGCAGCTTCAATTCTGCCAGTGATTTTCCTGCCTTTTTTTTTTTTTTTCTTTTTTTCTTTCTCAAATGAAGGAGAAGTAGACTGAAGCCAGTTGACTAGAGGATTCGCCTGTTAACTAAAGTTTCCTGGGGTTAAAACTCATCAATCTCGTAAAGATTTGGATTAAATACAGTGTTTGCTTTACATTCAATTGATGTAGGATAAAGTCTTGCAATCCTTATTTTTAGGAATTAAGTAAATTTCACTTGTTTAGGGTTTTGAAAGCTCTTGGTCTGAACTAACCTAAATTCCTAGTCCAGCACCGATAGAATGGGTGTTGTGTGTTGTAATCGTGTGGGTATTATGATTGGTTATGATAGGAAGGTTATTTCTTTGTATGTTCAAATTGGTTTGTGTTTGTGTTGTTTAATGAAAGGAATATAGTTAGTGATGTGGAGTATGTTAGCTGCAAGTAGAAATATATGCTGAGGCCTGCTATGATGGCTATTAGTGTTGGTAGAATGATGTTGTCGTTTTTGTTATCTCTTGGATAATTATTCATTTGGGTAGAAACCCTGATAGTGATGGTCGATGTCCTAATGATACTATAATGGTGAGGAAAATGATTGTGATGGGAGGTGTTTTATCTCATGTGTGTGATAATGATACTCTTGTAGTACATGATCTGGGCATAAATAAGAAGAAGATAGTGTTGTTATGATATAAATTAGTATGTTTAGGATTGTTATAATCTGAATATACATTATAATAGCTGTTATTCATCCTATATGGGCAATTGATGAGGAGGGTGTAATATTTTCCAGGTGAGTATGGCGAAGTCTGCCTCAGCCTCCAGCTATGATTTATAATATCACTATGATTAATAGTATATTTAGGTTGATGGATGGTGACATGTGGTATAAAACTGATAGGGGTGCAATTTTGTCATGCTGATAGCATCAGGTCTGCTGTTCATGGGATGCCTTGTGTGACTTCAGGCACTCAGAAGTGAAATGGGGAAAGTCCTACTTTTGTGACAAGGGCGATTGTCATGAGGGTGGATGCTGCTGGATTAAAGATTTTTGTTATTCATGGTGCTCTTTGACCAGAGTATATTAGATTAATGATAATAGCCATTATAAGTAGTATTGATGTGGTGGACTGTTTTAGGAAATATTTGTTGGATGCTTCTGTAGCTTATGGGTTCATGTTTTTTATTAGAATGGGGATACCATTAACCAGTGTGAGCTTGTTATACAATTATATTTCCTGAGAAAATGGTCAGCAGAATGATGGTAAAAACAATGAGAGTTTATCAGCACAGGAAGGATATACAAAAATATTTTGGGGGTATGGGCCTGAAGCTTACTTAGAGAACTTTACTATATAGCATGTGGTGTAATGTGGTAGGTAGCATGGAGAATGTAAAATTATTAGGAAGAATTCAATTCCAGGAATAAGAGCATTGAAAACTCTATGATTTACTCTATCAAAGTAACTCTTTTGTCAGACATATTTCTTAAGTTTGTGGTGGGTTGCCTGGTATGATGACAAGTAGTGAAAACTCTCATATATATAGGGTTAATTTTAGTCGAAAAAAAAACTTTTTATAAGAGATGTATGCGTGGATCATATCAAAATTATAGGTAGGAGGCTCAAATTCATAGAAAGGAGATTGTTAGATGTGTTTTAATGATGACTTGGGCTGTAAATAATTCTGGCATCTAGAGATTGTCGGAAGCTACTAAAAATAGATTGCTGTGGAAATGTTTATGATAGGGAAATTGACATATTCTCTAGGAAGGACGCGGTGAATGGGCCTGATACATTTTCTACATTGAAGACATATACAGGTTTTGATGCTACTTCTGTTAAATCAAGTGGGGCTTCATTGGATTTCTGCTACTGCGGAGATAATCAAATTCTGGGTAGGGGTCAGGAGAAAATTAGTCATAGGTGTTCTTGTGTAATAATTACTGTTGAAAGTGTAAATGATCCATTTATCCGTAAGACTGAGAATAGAATAACTGCTACATTACTTCATATGAGATGATTGTCTGTGCTATTGTTCCTACAGCTCCAGTGAGTGAGTATTCTGAATGTGAAGTTCATCCAGATCTGAGGATGGAATAAATGGCTAGGTGTGATATGGCTAATAGAAATAATATGCTGACATTTATATTAATTAGTGGATAAGATATGGGAAGAGGAATTCATGTTGTGAGAGCCAGGGTTAAGGCTAGCATTGGGGCAATAATATATAAATTGATGATATTGATGGACATAGTGGTTCTTTAATAAGTAATTTGAATGCCTCAGCAATGGATTGTAATCATCCATGGGGGCTGATGATTTTTGGCCCTTTCTGGATTTGTATATAGCCTAGGATTTTCCATTTAGTTAGTATGAGGAATGTTATGGTGAATTAAATTGGGTAATTTGTGAAAGAATGTTGATTATAAACATATTCTTAGGAAGAGGACTTGAACCAGTGCAGAAAAAGTTTGTGTTACATAATTACCGGGCTCTGCCCGCGTAATGAACCCTGTTCTACAGTAGGGTATGTATAAATTAATTGAATGTAGATTATATCATCATTTAGTTTGAAGACATTTTGTAAAGTAAGCCGTATTGCTCTTGTCCTTTCTTTCATACTGGAAGAAATCTGCAATAGACAGAAACCAACCAGGATGACTCCAGTCTGAACTCAGATCACGTGAGACTTAATCGTTGAACAAACAGACAATTAAGAGCAGTTATACCATTGAAATGTCGTGATCCAGCATCAAGGTCATAAACCATATTGCCCATATGAACTCCAGAATACAATTACACTGTTATCCTTAGTAAAACTTGTTCCATTGATCAGTGTTTTAGAAGAACAGGTGATAAAGCATTTTGACTAGCTGGCCTAAATTTTAATCACTCAGAAGTGGTTTTATTCTCCAAAAAATAAATGGCGCACGGGCTCAAGACACACCGGCTTCAGTCGTGGTGGCGTGCAGACTCAGTAGTTGTGGCCCACTGGCTTAGTTGTTCCGTGGCACGTGAGATCTTCCCGGGCCGGGGATCGAACCGGGTGCCCTGCATTGGCAGGCGAATTCTTAATCACTGCATCACCAGGGAAGTCCCCTTTTAATAAGTCCCCTTTTAAAGGGAGAATCGAAGTCTCCCTTTTAATATACCTTAAGCCCAAAGAATCCATGGAAAACGGTTACAGAAAATAAGACAATAAAATATTGTAAGGACTATAACAGAAGCATATAGTACACAGTTCATATAGACACATCCCAAGAAGTTACAAAGTATATTAAAAGGGAGGCTGCAATTTTAAAAGAATAAGAAAAATTATACCCACAAACTCCCAATCTTTCCTGAAACGTTGCAATCTGAAACCCTATTGTAGGAAGCAGAAGATTTCAGGAGACATTCTACAAATGAAGGACTCCAAACCCTGTGGTTGGATAAGGAATTCTGGAAGGAAGGTATCCTCACCCAAGGAGAGCAGATTCCTATACTTCTCTAACATCACATCCCTGTACAATTCCCATTGATCTTGGTCCAGGCATTCTCACTCCTCTTGAGAGAAATCTATGGCCACATCCTGGAATGTCAGCAGTCCCTGAAATTAAAAGTACACATGCCATGTGGCCACGGGAAGAGTTCATAATGTGACCCAAGAAGAAAAGAGCAAGTTAAGAGAACTGCTTTTAATTTAGAAGAGTGTCTTCAATTATCCACTAATATATATACATATATATATATATATATATATATATTTACAAAGTAACTTTCTCTACCTTATTTCTAAGTACAAGAAAAGAGTATGGCATGTGATCCACAAAACCAGTATAGAGACTATACTTGTCTGGAAAAGAAATGATAAAATGATGGTTTCAACACAGGCATATGCATTTTTGAGTGTTTTATTTATATCAAACTGGATAAAATGTGTGTATTTCTCATACAGAAAAGACATGTCGAGGTAGAAATGTACCTTTCAACTATTCATGGGTACACAAGTACACTGGGGAGATTGTAAAAGTGCAGATTGTGATTCAGTAGGTCCGGTGGGCCTGAGTTCTATTTTTTTAACAAGCTCATTTTTAACTAGTGATGCCACAGTCTCTGATTCATTAACCACAACTGTGAATATCAGAGACATCATTAGAAAGGTAAAAATTCATATTTAATTTTGAACTTAAAGTGTTGTATGGATTTTACACCTTTAATAGAATAGTGAGCACA
The DNA here is from genome assembly GCF_028021215.1 of Eschrichtius robustus. Taxonomy (NCBI): domain Eukaryota; kingdom Metazoa; phylum Chordata; class Mammalia; order Artiodactyla; family Eschrichtiidae; genus Eschrichtius; species Eschrichtius robustus. The sequence goes on along the minus strand of NC_090830.1, from coordinate 57,232,574 downwards.
GCAGCAACAATCATTTGTGAATATTTACTATAGACTGTGTATCTTTCTAACTTTTTCGTGTAGGATTCCAGGAAAAAGACCTGGGCTGCGGCCACAGAGGGCGTGGCCCCCAGGCCGGGCCGCCCCTCAAGGGCCCCCGACGGGGCCCTGCGCTCCTGGCGGCTCCCTCCCCCGCCGCCGCGCTCCCTCCCGGAAGGCCTCGGGGCAGAGCGGTCCCACCCACTGCGCGCTGAACAGAGCCCGCGTTTCCTCAGAGCTGGAACTCCCGGCTCGGGCGGGGTCTCTTCCCTCCGCCTTCACGGAACTGCCCCGGAGCCCGAGGGGAGGGCGACCTCACTGAGGCTGCCGGCTCTGGAGGTGCCCCGGCGGCCGAAGCCGTGACAGTCGCGGGGACGGCGGGCCGGGTAAGTGGGCGCCGGCCCTCCGCCTGGTCCGGTGCCCGGGCGGCAGCACAAGACCAGCTTCTGAGGGGCAGGGGTTCGCTGCCACCCGCCGCTGCTGTGCAGAAAGAGCGGCCTCCAGCGTATGGTCCCCGGGAACTTCGGTCCCTCCTCTCGCCCCTGCCCTCGGCCTGGCTCGCGAGGCCTGGTGGGCATGGGGAGGGGGTCGGCCTGAGCGTCCTGAGGGGAAACGGGGCAAAGGAGGCGCAGGGTCCGGCTGCAGCGTCAGCGCCCCTCCTCCCGACTGCGGGGAAAGCGGCTGAAAACTCCTCCCGAGGCGCGCAGGCCCCTTATTCAGCCGCGTCCCTCTGCGCTCCTTCCTCCCTGAGCTAAAGTACCGGGGGGAGGGGACAGGGCGGGGGACTGGCGCAGGTAATGGGGAACATCAAAAGGTGATTGTTAACTAAGGAAAACCAGCTCTCCCAAGGTGAGGAATGTGGCGCTTTTCTTGGCCTGGGCTCACTGAAATCCTTCCTTTGATATGCACCTCCGCTCTCTGGGGCCTGCATTCTGTATTTGCATATCCTGAGTGTCTCAGGGCCCGCCGGCTCACATTGGAGGGCTGCAAGTGCTGAAGACTGTGACATCCTTTGTTTGCTGATAGGGCAAGAAATATTCCATTTCTCACGGGCTTGAGGGGCAGACAGTGAAAAAAAGTCAGAGAATCTCACTCGGCTTGTACTTTGGTTTACATATAGATAATATTTATACTTAACTGTGCTAATAGATGTTCTCAAGTCCAATCAACTTGTACTACTGCCCTCTATGTATCAATTTCATCAATATCATAAGATAAATGCCTATAGAATTGACTTAATCCATTTAAATAGGATAATGATTTTTAAAGGAAACATAATAGAAATATAACAACAAAACCTTTACCACTAAAGGCTGGGTCTCGAACAACCTAAATAAATGTTCCATTGTTAAAATATTGAAAGATGTAGTCAATAGAAATATCAACAAAAACGACAAATAATAAGGGTAGCAGAATGTTGAAATGTTCTATCTTTATCATTAAAGTGGCAGAGAATCATTTATTAGTAGGCACTGGGGGCAGAAGATGCCTGATTTTATATCTGTGTCATACTTGTGCAGTTGTTTCAACAAGTAACTTAAAGACAAAATGGAAAAACAAGGAGGTTTGTGCCTGAGATCATGTTGATGTGAAACCAGGGATGGCCACCTTGTGCCAGGTGAGTTAAGTTTACCTGGCAGGTAGACCGCAGAGCTCCTGGGATGCAAGGGTTGGAATTTTTCTGCTGGGTGCCCCTTAGGTTCTGTGACTTGACTGACTGTGAGTCATGTTTCGGGAAAGACCTGATCACAGGAAAAGGGTGGGAATAGAGTGCTTTGGGGAGCAGCTAACAACATTCATCACAGCTCACGGCCTGAATGAATTTTAAAGAAACAGGAAAACAAATGCTTCTTATGGAATCAGAGAATGTGAGGGCTGGACAGTCCCAGAAAATGAGGAACACCCATCCCGTTTGCCAGATGAGAAAACAGAGGTCCAGCAAGGTGAAATCCCTCACCCAAGTTGCACCCATCTCTCCTCCCCACTACGTGGTTCATGAAAGCAGGACTCTTCCTGTCTTGATCACTGCTGAACCCCAAAAAGGGCCAGGCATCTAGCAGCTGCTCCAAAATTTGGGTTGACTATAGGAACAATGCTATTTCTTTCTTTCTCACTCTTATTCAGGATTGCGCCAAGAACTCCCCAGGTTGCAATGTAATTCGATAAATGTAAATATTAATTGAGTTTTGTTGTGATGAGGACTTAAGCTTTGAAGGTAACAGACTTGGTTCAGATCTTGGTTCTGCCACTCCATAGCTGTTTGGCTTTGGGAAAATTACTAAACCTCTCTGAGACTATTTCCTCCTTTGTAAAGTGGGGATAAATCTATCTGAGCCAGCAGAGCACCTGCATGAGAGATGCGCACTAAATATTGGTCTTTCTCACTCTCCTACACCATCTCTCAGTTCTTCCCAGAGAAGCTGTACAGAAGGATACAGTACCTTTTTAAAATAGTTAACTAATTAATTAATTAATTTGTTTTTGGCTGCGTTGGGTCTTCGTTGCTATGCACAGGCTTTCTCTAGTTGCCGCAAGCGGGGGCTACTCTTTGTTGCGGTGCGCGGGCTTCTCATTGCGGTGGCTTCTCTTACTGCGCTTGTTGTGGAGCACCGGTTCTAGGCGCGCGGGCTTCAGTAGTTGTGGTCTGCAGGCTCAGTAGTTGTGGCCCATGGGCTTAGCTGCTCCGCGGCATGTGGGATCTTCCCTGACCAGGGCTCGAACCCATGTCCCCTGCCTTGGCAGGCAGATTCTTAACCTCTGTGCCACCAGGGAAGTCCGATATAGTACTTTATAAAGAGGGGTTTGAATTTATTTCAGATTGTGTACATTTTTCTTGTAGAAAAGATTATTCCACTCTAGAAACATAAACACGCAAAACCACTCCAAATGCAGTATTCTATGGTTTAGATATTATCAGTCACATTTTATAAGTAATTGGGCAAATGCCAGAACACTAGGTACTGGGGCGTAAGAAGACTCAAATCTGGGGTGACCCCACTCCAATTTCAAGAGCAGGGTGTGCTTTTCAAATCCACGTTTCATCTGGTCTTTGTTTCTCATCCGTCCTCTGTGTCTGCCTTTCTCAAGAAGGCTCAGATCCTCGGCTTTCACACCCTCCCAGCTGGCTGTGCCCCAGCTCCCGGCCTGGAACCTCTGCGTGCCTGGGTGTGCCTGCTCACCCTGTGCATCACCAGCTTTGCCAGGGAGATGCTGTATCGTGCACTGCTTGTTGTACCCAGAGTACCTGGACCCTCCTGGTACATGAAGTGCACCCTCCTCACCAGGTGTGCAGCCCATCCCCTTACCTTATATCCTGCCTCTAAGCCAGGCTTGGGGGTGACTACAGTGCTGACTACAGCATTCAGCTGTGTGAGGTGCTGGGATCAAAGTGAAGTTCCCAACTTTTGAAGTGACAGGCTTGAGGGGCACACAGTGATTTAAAGTCGGGTCACCTGACTTAAAGGGGGGACTGATTGATTTAAAGCCAAGGCAGCTGACTTAAAGCCTGCGTCCCTCAGCTGCAGGACGAGACCAACTTTGGCGGTGCACGGGTTTGCTCCAAGCCAGCACTGCTGTTCAGGAAGAGATTCCAGTAGCGCCTTAGTGCAGGGGGACTTGGTCCGTTGTCTTGCCCCTGCCCTCAGAGGGGGGCCACCTGCTCTTCTGGAGAATCAGGGAGGGGGAAGTGCAGAGTCCCGGCTGGAGTTGCGGCACCGCTTGTCTGATGGCAGGGAAAGGGGGACAGGGCTGTGTGGTGTCCTGGGGCTGGACTCACCAGGTCGACTCAGCCTCTCAGCCTCCTAACCTCACCCCCCCCACACACTCCACAAGAGTTTCCAATAATATGTAATTGCACCTTAGGTTCTCGGTCTTCAAACTCATCCCCAGGCTCCCAGGTCCCTTGATTCAGCCAATTCCTCTGTGCTCTTTCTTCTATTAGATACAGTCCCAGAGGGAGGGGCTGGGGGATGGGACTGGAGGGATGCCGGCAGCACTGGCCTCAGCTGACTAAAGAGATCAGGGGCCTGCGCTATCACACATGTGCGAGGACCCTTAAGGCGGAATCGAGGGGGCCAGTTAGAGGCAGTCCTTGCTGCCTCAAGTGAGTATGGATCACCGTCGGGTGGGGAGCACGCTGACCCCTGAGAAGTACTGTTAGGAGGATGTGTTCCTCCCTCGGCTTCAAGGACGTGGGTGGGCTTCAGGGCTCCAGTTCCCCTCCAGGCCTCCAGGTCCGACTGCACCGCAGCGGCCTTGCAGACCCGCCTTCCTGTCCCAGAACTTGCCAGGCTCCAGGAAGAATCCAGACAGCAGAGATGGTGCCTGAGGGCTCCAGCTTGAAAAGTGCTGTCCCTGGGGACCCAACAGTGGAGGGAGGAAGGGTGAAGGGAGTGGGGGGGTGGGGTCGGGAGGGGTGGCTGCCCTGGGAGACGTTGAGAGAGAAATATCGCCCCCCCACACCCCCTGCCCCTGCAACTGACCCATTGATGCCATAGGATCTCAGGGCCTTTTAGTCAGAGATGCCTCTGCTTCTTTACTCCTGTGTTCAAAACTATGCAAAACCAACTCTTCATCCTCTTGCTGCCATGCCAGGACTTTTAAAGCACTGTTCTTTTGAAGCACTCGTTCCCTAAACTGCAGTTTGGAGCTGTCCCAGCTATTTAAAAGTGTTCTCCTTAAACTGAGACTAAATCCTACTCTTTTGGAAAAACGGCCTTCACTTCACCGGAGATCGTCTTTTCTGCCCATTCCTTCCTTCTACTGCCCTCTTAAGAACCCCTGTGCTCAAAGAGCTTGGTGATTTATTTTTTGCTTGATGTCAAAAAGAAACCTTCCCCATGCACCCCAAAAAGCTTTCCTGGAACATAGGTGTTTCACAACCATGACAGTGTTTTGCAGTTAGTATACACTGGGTAGAGTGCCTAGCAATCCCTCCAAGAGCCAGAGGTGAGCAGACCTTTACTTATTTGATTGGATGCCCTTCAAGTTTAGGAAGGTCCCATTCTTATGACCCAGCAGGTAAGACAGAGCCCTGGATGGTTGTGGCTGTGATTAGATAACTTCTGATGATTTTATTTCCCTTACTGAGCTGCTGCTTCTAGGTTAAATTCGTTTTATTACCTGTCCTTTTTTTTTTTTTTAATATTTTTATTTATTTATTTATTTATGTATGGCTGTGTTGTGTCTTCGTTTCTGTGCGAGGGCTTTCTCTAGTTGTGGCAAGCGGGGGCCACTCTTCATCGCGGTGTGCGGGCCTCTCACTATCACGGCCTCTCTTGTTGCGGAGCACAGACTCCAGATGCGCAGGCAGGCTCAGCAACTGTGGCTCACGGGCCCAGCCGCTCCGCGGCATGTGGGATCCTCCCAGACCAGGGATTGAACCCGTGTCCCCTGAATTGGCAGGCGGATTCTTAACCACTGCACCACCAGGGAAGCCCTACCTGTCCATTTTTAAAGAAAGGCTGACAAAGTCACTGTAATAGGTCAGGAGTCTGAACTCAGGGTTGGTCAAAGGTACTCACAGGGAGGAAGGTGGATAAAAATAGGTGGATAAAATAGGAGGGTTGGCAAGTACAGCCAGGACACCCGTGTTCATCATGCATACTAATAAAGGCCAGAATCTCCTCATTTATCTCTGGTGGGAAGTTCTGATGGTTTCACAGGATCAAACTCAAATCATATTCAAACTAGGGGATTTCCCTGAGCATAAAAGGAAGTATCCGTCCCTAGCAGGAGTCGCTGCAGAGGAATAAAGACGTAGATGTAGAGAACGGACCTGAGGACACAGGGAGGGGGAAGGGTAAGCTGGGATGAAGTGAGAGAGTGGCATGGACATATATACACTACCAAAGGTGAAATAGATAGCTATTGGGAAGCAGCTGCATATAGCACAGGGAGATCAGCTCAGTGCTTTGTGACCACCTAGAGGGGTGGGATAGGGAAGGTGGGAGGGAGACACAAGAGGGAGAGGATATGGGGATATATGTATAGGAATAGTTGATTCACTTTGTTATACAGCAGAAGCTAACACAACAAGGTAAAGCAATTATACTCCAATAAAGATGTTAACAACAACAACAACAACAACAACAACAAAACCCAAAATCTAAGTCAATCAAGCCAACGGAGACAATGTATGTGTTTACAGTTCAAGAAATCCACAAGGGAATCCTTTATTCTGTAGGCAATGAATGGTCCATTCGAAAAGGAAAAAACTTTCTAAAATGTTGTCTTTCCATTTATTGTTCAGAACATCATTTTTATACCTCTGCATTTCTTACTATTCAAAGCCAAGTCACGTGAGTTACAGGGAAGCAGCTGATGGATTTAAAGTTGGGTCACTTGATTTAAAAACCAGTGGCAGTTGATTGATTTAAATCCCGGTCATATGACATGAGGAGGGGGTGCTAAAAACTGCTTTTTCATCTCTGGCTCAGAATATCATATTTACCTTGGTTTTTCTTATGATTTAGAAAACTTGAGCTGTCTCTCCTTGGAATCATCAGGAGAAAAATACAGTATTTCAGGTTCATTCTTGAAACCAACTTCTCACGGTTAAGGTGTATTGGCTAAAAGATCTTCCTTCTTCAAGAGATTCCAAACCTCTGTAAGACACTTCATTGTAATTGGAGAAAAAAGAAGAATGAATTCAGGCCAGCAGCTGCAGGAGGCCAAGGCAGCCCCCAGGACTAGGGAAGGAGGAGGAGGAAGGGCTGAGAGTTGCCATTAGAGCAGACAACCTCCAGAGGGCGCTGAAGCACCGGCAGAGCCCACCTGCCACTCCCAGTTTGGCACTCCAGGGTCAGATTTGGGTTTGGAGATAGGGTTGCTGCAACCCCAAGGAGGTGAGCAGAGAGGAGGAGTTGATTACCGGTCTCCTCTGACTCTCTGACCCAAATTGCCTGGCTTCACAGGGGGGACAGGGTTTTGCTTTCAGCAAACTGATGGGGCACTTCCAGGCTGGTCGGGTTGCCCAGTGGCCCGACAGCCTGACAGGCTGACTGCGGTGTGACCGCCCTTTGTTTCTCCAGAATCTGTGCATCAGGAGGTGCATGGGTGCGGGAGCCCATCCACCGCCCCTCCCCCCAAGGGGGATGGCACCTTCCCTGGCTGTACCCTATGATCACCAGGTACTTGAAATGAAGGCAAGTTTTTTGACTTCAAGGAAAAGCTCACATAACCATTTCTTCCTCATAATGTGTGGGATTTACTATAATGGAAGGACATTAGAAAGAACAGGTAGAAAACTCACCTGTTGGTCTCCATGTAGGAGTTTATTTTGCATGAAGCCCTCCTACGTGAGTAGATAGCAGAGGTTTATTTTTGTCCCCGTGTGTGTAGTTGTGGCAGAGGATGTAGGTATGGTGATTTGAAGCCCTCAAAGAAATATTCTCAGAACTCTCAAGATTTCTCTTGATCGGAACCGAAAGAGACCTGGAAAAGGAGGAAAAGAAAAGGAGGAGGGAGAACGAATGACTGTTTCTCAGTAAATTCACCTTCCTGGTTGATTGTTCTGTCTTCTCATTTCTTTTAACTTCTATGTGTGTCTAATGGAATAATGTAGAAAGGCTGATTTTTATGCTTTAAAAGATTTTACATCACAAAGAAACTAGAAGTGGCTAACAGAACTTATTCAAATCAATTTTGCATAGAGACTTTGATATTAAATTTGGATACTAAAATGGGTTTATCCCAATTTTCTCTTTCTTTTTGAGTGAATATTTGTAACATATTTTTGTAGATAATAATTTATCCTAGATACACAAAATTGTGAGAATGGGTACCATTTTTTACCACTTAAATGATTTCTTTTAAATAAATAGATTGTACACTTTAAATGCCAATGTTGTGTCTTACGTGTTGTTTTTTAATTCCTTGATTTCCAAAACTTGTGCTTATTTAATTGATTTCTATCTAATAATCTGTGTCTCGCCTTTATTGTTTCTTACTTTATATTTTATTGATCTATAGTTAATTTACATTATTATATTAGTTTCAGAGGTACAGCATAGTGATTCATAAATGTTTAGGTTCTTCTCCATTTATAGTTATTATAAAAGAGTGGCTATATTCCCCATGCTACACAGTACATCACTGTAGATTATTGATTTTATACATAGTGGATTGTACCTCAAAATCTCCTACCACGATTTTGCTCCTCCACCCTATCTCTCCCTGCTGGTAACCACTAGTCTGTTCTTTAATCTGTGAGTCTGTTTTTTTGTTGTTATTGTATTCAATTTTTTAGATGCCACGTGTAAGTGATAACATAGCCATGCTTGTTTTCTCATACCATACCGTGCTTTTTTTCTCATAACATGCCATGCTTGTTTTCTCTGCGGCTTATTTTACTAAGCATAATACCCTCCAAATCCATCCATGTCCTTGCAAATGGCAAAATTTCATTTTTTGCTGAAGTCATCATAAAAAATCTTTTTTATCCACTAAGCTATTGAGGAACACTTAGTTTGACTCTATATCTTGGCTATGGCAAATAACACTGTTATGAACATTGGTGTGCAGTTATTTTTTTTTGAAATAGTGTTTTTCTTTTCTTCTGATATACCCAACAGTGAAATTGCTGGATATTATGGTAGTTCTATTTTTAGTTTTTTGTGGAACCTCCATTCTGCTCTCCACAGTAGCTGCACTACTTCACATTCACATCAAGAGTGTACAAGAGTTTCCCTTTCTCCACATCCTCACTAACCTTTGTTATTTGTGATCTTTTGGATGACAGCCATTCTGACAAGACTGAGGTGATATATCTCATAGTTTTGATTTGCATTTTACTGCCGATTAGTTATGTTTAGCATCTTTGTGAGTTCTGGCTGTCTATATGTAGTTTTTCCTTGGAAAAAAATGTCTATTTAGGGCTTCTCATTTTTTTAAAAAAAGATTTTGGGTGTTTTTTTTGATATTGAGTTGTATGTGCTGTTTCTGTAGTTTAGGTATGAACCCTTGCTTGGTCATCTTTTTTATGTTAACCTCTTATCATGTGCAAATATTGTCTCTCCCTCAGCAGGTTGTCTTTTCATTTTGTCTTTGGTTTCCTTTGCTGTGCAAAATCTTTTAAGTTTAGTGAAGTCCCATTTGTTTATTTTTGCTTTTGTTTCATTTGCCTTAGTAGACTGAACCTAAAACTGTTGCTATCATTTATGTTGAAGAATGTTCTATATTTTCCTCTAGGGGTTTTATGGTTTCTGGTCCTACATTTAGGTCTTTATTCAGTTTTGCATTTATTTTATATATGGTGTGCTAAAATAATCTAATTTTATTCTTTTCCATGTAGCTGACCAGTTTTCCCAGTACCACTTATTGAAGAGACAGTTTTTTCTCCATATTGCCTGCTTTGTCATAAATCAATTAAATATAAGTGTGTGGGCTTATTTCTGGGATCTCTATTCTATTCCAGTGATCTTTGTGTCTGTTTTTGCTCTGGTACCTTTCTCTTTGATTACTGTCGCTTTGCAGTATAGTCTGAAGTCAAGGTGCGTGATGCCTCCAGCTGTGTTCTTTCTCAAGATTGTTTGGCTATTTGGGGTCTTTGTGTTTCTATACAAATTTTAAAATTACTTTTTCAAGTTCTGTGAAAATGCTTTGGTATTCTGATAGGGATTGCATTAAATCTGTAGATTGTCTTTGGTAGTATGGTTATTTTAACAGTATTAATTCTTCCAGTCGATGCGCATGCTATATTTTTCCATCTTTTTGTGTTGTCTTCAACTTCTTTCACCAATGGCTGATAGATTTCTGAGCACATGTCTTTTACCTGCTTAGGTGTGTTTATTCCTAGGTATCTTATTCTTTTTGATGTCATTGCATATGGTATAGTTTTCTTAATTTTTCTTTCTGACAGCTTTGAGTTTTGTTTTTTCTTCTTTTTCTAATTCCTTCAGGTGTAATGTTAGGTTGTTTATTTGATATTTTTCTTGATTCCTAAGAATAAGCTTGTATCACTATAACTTCCCCCTGTGAACTGCGTTGGCTGTGTCCCATAGATTTTGGATCATTGTGTGTTCATTTTCATTTGTCTTGGGTATTTTTAGAATCCCTCTTTAATTTCTTCAGTGTTCCTTTCTTCCCCTTTTATTCCCTTCATCTGTGATGTGAGGACTATCTTTAATATTATGTTTGGATTTCTTTCAGTTTTGTTTATGTGTGTGTGTGTGTGTGTGAGTGTGTGTGTGTGTGTGATTATTTAAGTTGCCGAGCTCTTAATTTCACATGGACACTGAAAACCCTGCATTGTTACTCTGCTCCCCCACAGTTACTGAATTTGACCTTATATTTTACATCTACTTGTTTTGTGTGTCCCTTAACTTCTTATTGTGAATATAGATGATTTTATTACTGTTTTTTTTTTCCCATCCTTCCTATTAGCTGTGTCCATGGTTGATTTACTACCTTTGTTGAATATTTGCCTTAACCAATGAGGTTTTTCCTTTAGTAAGTTTCCTTTCCTAATTTTTATGTTTCAATCGTGACCTTTTCTTTTTCACTTAGAAAAGCCCCTTTAAGATTTCTCATAAAGCTGGTTTGGCGATGCTGAGCTCTTTTAGTTTTGCTTCTCTGTAAAACTTTAGATCTCACCATCAAATCTGAAGGAGAGCCTTGCTGGGTAGAGTATTTTTGCTTATAGGCTTTTCCCTTTCATGACTTTAAATATACCATGCCACTCCCTTCTGGCATGCAGAGGTTATCCTGAAAAGTCAGCAGATAACTTTATGCAATTTCCCATGTTTGTAACTTGTTGCTTTTCCTTTGCTCCTTTTAATAGTGTCTTTTTATCTTTATTTTTTTTTTTTCCATTTTAATTACAATGAGTCTTGGTGTGGTCCTCTTTGGGTTGATCCTGTTTTGGCCTTACTGTGTTTACTGGACTTGGATGTCTGTTTTCTTTCCCAGGTTAGGGAAGTTTTCAACTCTTATGTCTTCAGGTATGTTCTACACTGCTTTGTCTTTCCTTTTTGCTTCTGGGACCAGTATAATGCAAATATTAGTAGACTTGATGTTGTTTCACAAATCTGTTCAACTTTCCTCATTTCATTTTAATCTATTGTTTTACCGTTCATCTTCAGTGATTGCCAGTACTCTGTCCTTCAGTTTTCTGATTCATTCCTCTGTATCGTTTAGTCTACAGTAGTTTCCTTTAATGTATTTTTCATTTCAGTTATTGTATTCCTCATCTCTGTTTTGTTGTTCTTTAATGGTCTAACTCTTTTTAAAAAAAATTTCTAACTTCTTGCTCTGGTCGTCCATTCTTCTCCTGAGTTCTTTGATCATCTTTACAGTCATTACCTTGAGCCCTTTGTTGAGGAGATTGGCTATCTCCACTTCACTTAGATCTTCTTCTGAATTCTTATCTTGGTCCTTCATTTGGATTGTGTTTCTGTGTCACCTCATTTTTCTTAACATCCTGTTTTTATTGCTATGTGTGCAGTAGGTTCGTTACATTTCCTGACCTTGGGGAAGTGGCCTTTTGTAGGAGCTGTCCTATGGGTCCCAGCAGCCCCCTCTCCCCTGGTCACTAGAGCTATATATTCTAGGTGTACCCCGTATGTGGGCTGCTTGGGCTCTTCCGCTGTGGTGGGCTGACTACTGTGGGTAGCCTGGTAGGCTTGGCTGCCCCCAGACTGCTTGTTTGCCAGGCTCTGCCTTGTATGGAGGCTGTCTGTGCTGCTTGGTGAGACTAAATCATAAGGCAGCTGGCTGCACAACTCTGGGGGACACCAAATCTGGTGCTGGTTCACTTATGGGTAGGATTGCAGTCCAGGTGATATCAGGGCTAGTGCCCAGTCACTGGTTTTGGGGCTATGCTGGCTACTGGGAGGAAGAGACAGGTTCTGCGTTCTGGCTGCAGGGCCCAGGAGCCACAGAGTTGGTGTTGGATCACTGTTCCTGACACAGCTCTCTGCAGGGCCGGGGGTATCCCTAATCTTGTGTTGGCATTCTGATGGGCAGGGTCAGGACCCAGCTGAGTCCATGGCTGCTTCTGGCCTGCAATTAAGTGGCCTGGTTACACAGGCTGCTGGGCTGTGGTATTCCTGGAGCTGGTGTGTGCCTGTTGGTGTATGAGGCTGATCCCACTGCTAAAGCAGGTTTGCTGTTGGGTAGGTCCAAGCTCCATCCAGTCCCTGTGCAGTTACCACCTGCCGATGGTGAGGCTGACTCCAAGGACAGAGCAGGCTCACTTGTCAGAGGGGCCAGGGACTCTGGGGCTGGTGCCTGTCCACTGAGGTGTGGAGGCTGGTCCTGGGGCTTTTGGTGGCTGGACTCATGTCCAGGGGCAGCTGTGCACTGACAGGACCTGAAGGCAGCCTGTTTGCTGGTGGATGGGGCTATGCCCCTGCTCAGTTAGTTGCTTGGCCTGCAGCATCCTAGTACTTGTGTCTGTAGTCTGGTGGAAATGGGTGGGGCTCGGTCCTGAGGCCGATAAGCTACAGGGAGGATTCTGAAATTATGCTTGCTGGTACCAGCGTCCACGAGGTAGAAGGAGCTCCCACGAATGGCTGCTGCCAGTGTCTCTGTCCCTGAGGCTGTGCTGTAGTTGCCTCTTGCCTCTCTGGGAGACTCTCCAAGATCAGGAGGTAGGTGTGACCCGGGATCCTTTCAAATGACTGCTTCTGTTCTGATTCTCAGATCATGTGGGATTTTGTGAGCATCTTTTAAGAGTGGAATCTCTATTTCCCACAACCCTCTGGCTCTCTGGAAAATAAGCACTACTGGTCTTCAAAGCCCAACTTTCTAGGAACTCTTCTTTCCACAACAGGATCCCTGGGCTTGGGAGCCTGATGTTGGCTTCATACCCCTTGCTACCTGGGAGCACCTCTGAAATTGTAATTATTCTCCCATTTGTGGGCCACCCACTTGGTGGTATGGGTCTTGACTCTATTGAGATTTTGCCCTTCCTTTCTGTCTTGTCGAGGTGCCTTCCTTATATCTTTAGCTGTAAAACATCTTTTATGGTAGGTCCCGGCCTTTTTCATCAATTGCTGTTCTGTAAACAGTTGTGACTTTGGTGTGCCCATGAGAGGCATCAAGCTCTGGGTCTTTGAATGCTACCATGTTGGACAATCTCTCTACTTCATTCTGAAATCATATTATTTAAGTTTTCTTAATATCTTATTTGATTAGTGACAGTTTGAAATTTATTATCACTCATGTTTACTTCGCCTGTTTAAAAAAATTGAATAGTGCATTCATTCAGTTTGAAATGAAGGTAGTGACCTGTGAATTTCCATACCTCAAAAATCAAGGATAGGACAAAAGCCTTTTCTACTTGTGTTACCCTCAAACTCTGCACCCCACCCCAGCCTGGGGATTAACCTCTTGCACCCATGCTCACCTTCTGTTTTCGGACCTTTAACCATCATTGCATCTGTATGTGTGTTGACAAAGTGAACTCTAGTCTTTGCAGTTTTTGTGTTTTGTTTTTTGGTTTAGGGAACAGTCCTACTATGAATGTACATTTACTGCTCTACTGAAGTTCATATATAAACCTGCCAAGCACATTACCAGAATTGGAATTGCTTGTATATACACTTTGATAAATTTTAGAGACAATGGTAGAACAGAAGTAAATTGTATTTCAAATGCCACAATATTCTCACACCATGAAAACCCTTCCCTTTTTAATATATCTGTGTGTAGTTTATCTTTATGCCCATACTATATTTCCCAGAGATGGGTAAGTGTTATGTTTCTTGCTGGCACATTTAACGTATTGTTCAAAGTCAGGCGTTTAGTGGTTTTAGCATGATCCTATTTCCATGAACTCGCAAATACAAGATCTTCTCTCACACTGTCTTTTACTCCCTGCTGTTTTATATTGCCCTCTTCATTCTCAGTCCTGGTCTTTCTTTATGTTCTTCATCAACCTGGATAGGTTATACTATTTTCTCCCTTATTCAAGACCAATAGAATAGAATAGAATACAACACCCAGAAATAAACCCTGATATATGGCCAAATGATTTTTGACAAGTTTCCAAGACTTTTCAAAGTAGAAAGGATAGTATTTTCAACACATGGTGCTGAGAAGTCTTGTGGGCAACATGCAAAAGAAGGAAGATGGACCCTTACCTAACATCATATGTAAAAATTAATGAAAACGTATCAAGAAACTAAATATAAGACCTAATAATATAAAACGTCTTAGAAGAAGATACAGGACAAGAGCTTCATGATATTGGATTTGGCAGTGTTTTCCTCCATATGAAGTGAAGGAACAACAAAGGTACAGCTAACAAAAAAATAAGCAATTTGCAGTACATAAGTTAAAAAAAAAATGTGTATCAAAGAAATGTGAACAGAATAAAATGGCAACCCACAAGATGGGAGAAAATATTTCAGAGCCATCTATCTGACAAGAGATTTCTATTCAGAACATACAGAGAACTCCTGCAACTGAACAAAAACAAACACCCTGATTCAAAAATGGATAAAAGACTTGAATAGATGGTTCTTCAAAAAGATGTACAAATGACTAAGCACTTGAATAGATGCTCCATATCACTAAATGCATGTTTATATGTTTGTGTGCATGCATATACACACAAGCACACACACACATACACAAGCAGAAAACAACTATTGGTGAGGATGTGAGGGAGTTGGAACCATTGTGCTATGTCAGAGGGAATGCAGAATGATACAGCTGCTTTGCAAAAGAGTATGGCAATTTTTCAGATATTGAAAAATAGAATTACTACATGATCCAGGAATTTTACTATGATGTATACCCAAAGGTATTGAAATCAGGGTCTTAAGGAAATATTTGTACTCCAGTGTTTAGAGCAGTAATAATCACAGTAGCTAAAATATGAAAGCAACCTCATTGTTCATCCACTAGTTCCTGGATAAACAAAGTGTGGTATACCCATATAATACAATAGTATTCAGTGTTAAAAAGGAAAAGATCTAGGAATATGTTACAACATGGATGAATCTTGAGGAAATTTAGCTACCAAAAATGCCATTTTTGTGACTTTTAGTGAGTCATAACAATACAACTACTTATTTCAATTATATGGGGGTACTTAGTGTAGTCAAAACCATAGAAATTGGGAGGGTAATGACGCTTTTCAGGTGGTTATGGAACAAAAAGGAAAGTTATATTTAAAGGATATAGAGTTACAGTTTTAAAACGTAGAAAAGAATTAGAAAGATAAATGGTGATGTTGATCGCCCAATAATATGAATGCATTTAGTATCACTGAACGGTGCACTTTATAATAACTAACATGTTATATTTTATGTTATTTGATTTTACCAACATACAAAATTGGGAAAGAATGTAATATCAGGAAAGGGAGTGGACCTGGGATAGAGCAGAGAGTAATCAGAAGGGTGAGACACTGCATATGTTGAAGAAGAAGAGCTGAGAGTCTTCATTGGCCAGAAGAGACTTTATAAAAGAGAAAAAAAAATTACTCTGAGGGTGTATTAGATAGATATATGTGGGTGTGCTGTTATCTCCCATGGGTTATCTTAAAGAGTCTTTAATAAAGTCCATAAGGCTTGCTGAGGCTTTTTTAAAAACTGGATTCCCTAGGAGATAATTAGAGGGTGGTACTTAAGTCTATGTCTAGGTTGACAGATTTTGCAGGGAAGACGAACCTGAGAACAGTGGAGGTCTTAAGAGTGTAAGTACATGGAAATTAGAAAAAAAAAATAATAAAGGGAATTAGGAAAACTTTGGACTTCAAAGGTCATGTATTATTACTGAGTCAGACCTGAGGTTTCTAAGGAGTTATATACACAGTTGCTATTTGGATTACTTGTTGATAAAGATAAGTGGAAAAACTAGAGTCGTTCCCAAGTGTAGGTAAGATATAATGAGAGGATGGAGGTGGAAAGTAGGGAGACCCAGAGAAAAGTGGGAAGGTCATATTGGGCCAAGATGGTGGTAATATCCAACAGAACAGACGGTAGGACAGACTATGGATTCATCTTTTTTTATTTTGCCTCCCCCCTTCATCCTTAATAATTCTTTGGGAATATTTCACTGCTCTGTGATGCAGGTACAGAATTCGAGTGAGGAGGCTACACCTTCAGTGTCCAGCTGTCTGAGTCCTCAGTGTGCTTCAAATGATGGAGAACTATTGCTTCTTTATGAGAAGGGTTAGTACCTCGTAGCTAAGCTTAAGCTGGAGCTTATGCAATATTGATTCCATTTTATATATACTGTTGGCATGGAGGTTCCTCCTCCTCTTTTCTTGAACATTATGAAATGAATCTATATTTCTCAGTATTTGGGTATATCAGATAAATACGTTAAGTAAAGGAATCTTATATATTGCTCCCTGCATAGTTTGCTCTTTCTTGTTTCTCTTTTACCTTTACTAAATTAGCACAGGGAGAGACCTTGAAATGTTCTAATCAGGAGAGATTAGAACATCATATTTCTAGAGAGGTTGCTTGGACAGAGCAGGGGTCCCAGTGAGAATCCAAGCTTCTGTTTCTACTTGGAAGTGTACCTGTGTAGAATAGAGGGCTCCAGGAAATATCCTAGAATATTCCAGTGTCCCTGTGGGAGATCATTAAGAGAGGCAGGATCTGGTACCAGATCAGTGTACTATGACATGTTTGTCAGTCATCTGATGTGAGATTCTCAGAGCCAATCCCATATGGTAGGGCTGAGTGCAGAGTGATGAAGAACCTGTGAAAGCCTTTGATTGCATGTTAAAGATGAAGCTCTGATTTCGGGGAGAATTTTCTTACCTGACTGAATGTCACCCTTCTGTGGGGATGAGATTCTGTGCTTTTCCTCTGTTGATGACCACTGACTGCAAATCATTAGAGGATCATGTCTAGAAAGCATTCTTTATTTAATTTCTTAAAGAAGAAAGCATAGAAAACATTTTTATCCACTTTCAAATTGAGGATCAAGGGGAATTACATCAGTGAAAATGTCAGAGTAGGGAGCTCTGGCTTGTGTCCATCCCCAGAAACACTGACATACGTGGTAAAACCTGTCAAAATGACCTTATCAACACATGTAAGTTTTCTTTTCTTTTCACGCTGTAGATTTATCTTTCATTGAAACTTTACTTACTACAGGATGTGGAGAATAAACAGGGAAGTAGAAACTGTATTTCCTGATGAGAGAATCACTAAGTCACATTAGCTGTTCTGAACTCTGCCTTACTCACCGTGACTCTAATTAAAACAAACAAACAAACAAAACACTTTTTTTTTTGGTAAGTCAGTTCTGACATTTCCTCGTTAAAGACAAGGTAACAGATACAGACTTAGATCTACCAGAATTGAGCAAACTTTTGATTGTACCTGTGTTGAACATATGAGCATGACCTGCTACAAATCTTCATTATACTTATTGCCACAACGGGCAAATTCCCTTTTTCCACTCCTGATATGTTGCATGTAAGGAATGCATAGGTCACTAAACCCAGCTGGTCACAGGTAAACTCTGCCACATGGATTACTGCATGTTTTCCTGCTGGAAGACCACACATTCTCGAGGATCATGCCTGCAGAGTATCTGGGCTCTTCTTTTTTTCTGGATAAAGGTTAGATAATCACCTAATTTTATGAGAAATATATAAATTGTATTTGCATATTTTTCAGGTTTTTATTTATCCATTCTCTTTCAAGTCCTAAGTGCAAATATTAAAGTGATTTCCAAGAGGGTGGTAAATAAGACAGCTCCAAAATTAGCAATAAATCATAATGCAATTGTGAATGCATTAATGTGATTAATATGTAGATACTTATGTAAATGCAAGTTTAGTAATGCTTTGTGGAGAGCTTCAGAATCTAGGTATTAAAAAAAAAAAAAAAAGAAGGAGTTCTTGAAACTCTCAGGGAATTATAGAGAAGTCTTTGTGTCTATAAATATCATTCTGAAATAATGCATATTCTCAGAAATAAACTAGGCATAACATTGTAGGAAAAAACTTCATGAAATGAAAGAGCATGTGAGATGGCCATACAAGAAAAAGAATATTCTCAGAGAATAATGAACAGTGTGGAGTTCAGCAGAAGGGTCATACGCATTCAGAGAGCAAAACTTTGGAGAGCCTAGTTGTGAGTTCCTCATATTTCATCTCTGGAGACACGGTAGTCATTTGAAATATGATGTTATAAGATGACGTTAACATACTTAAATATTTTCGTTTAGAAATGACCACTTAGAACCAGAGTAAATGAAAGAGAACACAAAATTATGTTTATGTTGATTTTTAAAGACCTCAGGTGAGTGCTGATTATTTAAAAATGCATGATGTCTTTCACTGCAAAGTAAAGGAGCTGTTACAGTGGAGGATTACTGGACTGAATGTCAATATTATGACATAGTATGAGTGTGTTTCGTGTTTGGTAATTGCAATCATTGTTGCTTTTGTTGTGGTCATCCATTTGCAGTGCTTGGTGTCAGTTGATTTATCTCTTGTAAAAATAAAATACAGTCTGTGTGTGTGTGAAAAAAAAACATACATGATGTCTTGACTAAAGTTGTATGGAATTTGAGATCTGGAAAAAAGCATTTCTTTTCTGTAATGCTAGGATGATAATTGGACATTTTTGCAAGAAAGAGATTTCAGGATGCAAATCTCGTGTCTCTAAGGTGGGAAGTCAGTTCATGGTGGAACATTCTATTAAACTTGTGTGAGTGGAGAAATATTTCTTTGGAAGGAAGAGGTCACGAATCCCTTTTTAATAGTTAATGGTTTATAGCATACCGAATGAGCAAAATGGCTATTTCTGAACTTTAGAAAAAAATAATATAGTTTTTCTGCATTTATAACATGAGGCTGATGTAAAATATCAAAAATTCTTTATTTTGAAAAGCAATGTAATCAATTTGACATAATTCATATATATTGAACCTGTGGTACACACACACACAGTAAAACTTACATTCAGAAAATTGTTTGCACTTAAGAAATATTTTCAAGTGTAGGTGATTTACAATGTTGTGGGTTTTTTAAATACATGTTTATTGGAGTATACTTACTTTATAACACCGTATTAGTTTCTGCTTTACAACAAAGTGAATCAGCTATATGTATACATATATTCCCCATACCCCCCCCCCTTGAGGCTCCCTCCCACACTCCCTATCCCACCCCTCTGGGGGACATAAAGCACCGAGCTGATCTCCCTGTGCTATGCGGCAGCTTACCACTAGCTGTTTTACATTTCGTACTGTATATATGTCAGTGCTACTCTCTCACTACGTCCCTGTCTCCCCTTGCCCCCTGTGTCCTTAAGTCCGTTCTCTACATCTGTGTCTTTATTCCTGCCCTGTCACTAGGTTCGTCAGTACCATTTTTCTAGATTCCATATATATGTGTTAGCGTACGGTATTTGTTTTTCTCTTTCTGACTTACTTCACTCTGTATGACAGACTCTAGGTCCAACCACCTCACTGCAAATAACTCAATTTTGTTCCTTTTTATGGCTGAGTAATACTCCATTGTATAGATGTGCCACATCTTCTTTATATATTAATCTGTCGATGGACACTTAGGTTGCTTCTATGTCCTGGCTATTGTAAATAGTGCTACAGTGAACATTGTGGTACATGTATCTTTTTGAATTATGGTTTTCTCCGGGTATATGCCCAGTAGTGGGATTGCTGGGTCATATGGTAGTTCTATTTTTTAGCTTTTAAGGAATCTCCCTACTGTTCTCCATAGTGGCTGTATCATTTTACATTCCCACCGACAGTTCAGGAGGGTTCACTTTTCTCCACACCCTCTGCAGCCTTTATACATTGTTGTATTAATTTCTGCTGTGCAGCAACGTGACTCAGTTTTATATATATCTATCTATATATCTATCTATCTATATCTATATATCTATATCTATATATCTATATATCTATTCTTTTCCATTATGGTTTATCACAGGATATTGAACATAGTTTCCTGTGCTATACAGTAGGTCTTGGTGGGTTGTCCATCCTATGTAGAATAGTTTGCTTCTGCTATTCCAAAACTCCCAATCTTGCCTTCACTCTCTCCTTGGCAACCACAACTCTCTTTTCTATATCTGTGTGTTTGTTTCTGTTTCGCTGACATGCTCATTTGTGTCCTGTTTTCGATTCCACATATAAGTGATATTATATGGTATTTGTCTTTCTCTCTCTGACTTACTTCACTTAGTATCATTATCTCTAGGTCCATCCATGTTGCTGCAAATGGCATTATTTCATTCTTTTTTATGTCTGAGTAATATCTTTTGTATACGTATACCACACCTTCTTTATACACTCATTTTTCAATGAACATTTAGGTTGTTTCCATGTCTTGGCTGTTATAAATAGTGCTGCTATGAACATAGGGTTTCATGTATCTTTTTGAATTATAGTTTTGTCTAGATATATGTCCACAAGTGGGATTGCTAGATCATATGGCAACTCTCTTTATAGTTTTTTTGAGGAACCTCCATACTGTTTTCCATAGTGGCTGCACCAACTTACATGGCCACCGACAGTGTAGAAGGGTTCCCTTTTCTCCATACCCCCTCCAGCATTTGTTAATTGTAGATTTTTTTTAATGATGGCCATTCTGATCAGTGTGAAGTGATACCTCATTGTAATTTGGATTTGCATTTATCTAATAATTAGTGATGATGAGCATCTTTTCATGTGCCTATTGGCTCTCAGTATGTCTTCTTTGGAGAAATGTTTATTTAGGTCTTCTACCCATTTTTCCATTGAGTTATTTGTTATTTTGTTATTGAGTTGTATGAGCTGTTTGTATAGTTTGGAAATTAAACCCTTGTCAGTCTCATCATTTGCTAATATTTTCTCCCAGTCCATAGGTTGTATTTTCATTTTGATTATGGTTTCCTTTGCTGTGCAAAAGCTTATAAGTTTGATTAGTTCCTGTTTCTTTTTTGCTTTTACAGTAAGTCCCCTACATATGAACAAGTTCTGTTCCAAGAGTGCGTTTGTAAGTTCAATTTGTTTGTAAGTCCAACAAAGTTCGCCTAGGTACCCAACTTACACAGTCGGCTATATGGTATTGTACCGTAATAGGTTTATAATACTTTTCACGCAAACAATACATAAAAAAACAAGCACAAAAACAAAGAAAGCATGTTTAATCTTACAGTACAGTAACTTGAAAAGTACAGTAATACAGTACAACAGCTGGGATACTCGGGCTGGCATCGAGGGAACAGGCGAGCAGCGTTACTGATTGGAGGAGGGAGGGGAGGTGGGAGATGGTAGGGGTGAAGGATTATCAGCAGTAGGAGACAGAGGGCAAGCTGCAATTTCACTCCTACCTGACGTTGATGGCAAAGGTTCTGGTTCCTTGCTGGATTTAATTCTATCTACCCTCTTGAAAGAATGATCCATTGATGTCTGGGTAGTAGCTCTGTTTTTCTCATCTTAGATGACAAGGTAACACTGGATTGCAATCTGAATGGCTGCTGCCACCTTTGGGTCCCATTCTAGGTTCGGGTCCTGTGCCTCAAAAACTAACAGTGCTTCCTCAAGTAACGAAGATTCCCTTGCCATTTTCTGTGTCGTGAATCTCTTCAGTTCTTCAGTTACTTTTTCTTCCTCCTGTCCCTCTTCATCCTTTCTCTGGGCCTCCAATTCCATCAGTAAGCTCCTCATGTTGCACAGCAAGGAGTTCAGCGAAATCGTCCTCTTGCAGATCTAGCTCCAGCTTCTCGCTGAGGGTCACTACGTTGCTGAAGACCTCTTCGGACTTCTGATCTACCTTCTCAAATCCACAAAAATCATGAACAAACTGTGGGCAAAGGTTCTTCCAAACCCCATTCAGCGTGACCGCCATACCCTCACACCATGCAAAGTCAATGTTTTTTATGGTCTTGTAGATGTTATAGTCCTCCCAAAGTTGTCCCTAGGTTGTTCCTGATTTGTCACTTACCTTTACTGCCTGACAAATAGTGTGACATAAATAATATTTCTTGAAAGTCGCTATAACGCCCTGGTCCATAGGTTGGATGAGCAACATAGTATTTGGTGACAGATGCAGTACTTTGACGTTGGGATGAAAGTCATCCATGAATGGGGGGTGGCCCAGAGCATAGTCGAGCAGCAAAAGAATGTTTTGCTGGAACGTCTTTCTCCAAGCAATATTTCTCTACATCTGGGATAAAGTGGTGGCAAAACCAGTCCTGGAACGTGGCCTGTGTAATCCGGGATTTGGGGTTACGCTTCCACACAACAGGAAGAGAGCCCTTGGCTATGGTTTTAAGGGTTCTTGGGTTCTGTGAATGATAAACTAAGAGAGGTTTCAGCTTCAATTCACCGGAAGCATTGCCACCAAACAACAGTTAGCCTATCCTTTGCTGCTTTACAGCCCGGCGTCAACTTTTCCTCCTCACTGACGTAACTTCGGTCTGGCATCCTCTTCCAGTACAGTTGTGTCTCATCCACATTAAAAACCTGGTTGGGTAAATACACACCATCATCAATAATTTCTCAAAGTGTTTCTGGAAGTTCCTGGACAGCTACCCTATCTGCACTTGCTGTCTCTCCACTTACTTTTACATTGTGAAGGCTGGCTCTAGCCTTGAACCGATGAAACCAGCCATGGCTGGCATTAAAAGATGTGCCCTCTGATTCTTTGCCGTGTTTCTTCTTCAAGTCTTCATAAAGGCTTTTAGCTTTCTCTTGAATCAGCGTTAAGTTGAGCAGGACTCAGCGCTGATGTTGATCCTGCATCCGCACACTGAGAAGTTTCTCCATCTCCTCCATCACTTTTCCATGCTTCTTGGATATTGTGTCAACATTGTCGGCACAGCAGACTTCACATGTTCCATGATCTTGTCCTTGTTCTTTAGATTCGTGCCAATGATTGAATGATTCATGTTGTAAGAATGAGCGATGTCTAACATCTTTTTGCCTCGCTCCACTCTCTCAATTACTTTCACTTTTGTTTCCGTCATTATCGCTCGGCGCTTATTAACAGTACCAGCTACATCACCTCTGCTTTTACGCTTGCTTCCAGACATCTTGGGCTTGAAATAAATGTACTGTACTACTGTACTCCATACAGTACTGTAAAGTACACAAAAGCACAACCACATAGAGAGGAAGCACGCACGTGACAATGTATGCCAGACACGTGAACTAACTTACATGATTGGACACGCGAATGGACGTTTGCATCTTTGAAAGTTTGCAACTTGAAGGTTCGTATGTAGGTGACTTACTGTATTTGTACTGCCTAGGGAGAACTACCTAGGAAAATTTTGGTATGACTTATGTCAGAGAATGTTTTGCTTATGCTCTCTTCTAGGAGTTATAAGGTGTCCTATCTTATATTTAAGCATATACGCCGTTTTGAGTTTATTTTTGTGTATGGTGTGAGGGTATGTTCTGACTTCACTGATTTGCATACGGCTCTCCAACTTTCAAAACACCACTTGCTGAAGAGACTGTCTTTTCCCCATTGTATATTCTTGCCTCCTTTGTCAAAGGTTAATTGCCCATAGGTGTGTGGGTTTATTTCTTAGCTCTCTATTCTATTCCATTGATCCATGTATCTCTTTCTGTGCCAATACAATGCAGCTTTGATTACTGTAACTTTGTAGTATTTTCTGAAGTTTAGGAGGGTTATGCCTCCTGCTTTGTTCTTTTTCCTGGGGATTGTGTTCACATTTCTGACTTTTTATGGTTCCAGATACATTTTAGGATTATTTGTTCTAGTTCTGGGGAAAATGTCATGGGTAATTTGATAGGGATCACATTAAATCTGTAGATTGCTTTGGGTAGTGTAGCCATTTTAACAGTATTAATTCCTCCCATCTAAGAGCGTGGGATGTCTTTCCATTTCTTTGAATCATCTTCAGCTTCCTTTACTAATGTTTTGTAGTTCTCAGTATATAAGTCTTTCACCTCCTTGGTGAGGTTTATTCCTAAGCATTTAATTTTTTTGATGCCATTAAGAAAAGGATTGCTTGTTTACATTTCCTTTCTGATATTTCATTGTTAGTGTAAAGAAATGCAACCAGGGACTTCCCTGGTGGCTCCGTGGTTGAGAATCCGCCTGCCAATACAGGGGACACGGGTTTGAGCCCTGATGCAGGAAGATCTCACATGCCGTGGAGCAACTAAACCTGTGTGCCACAACTACTTAGCCTGCACTCTAGAGCCAGTGAGCCACAAATACTGAGCCCATGTGCCACAACTACTTAAGCCTGCATGCCTAGAGCCCGTGCTCCACAACAAGAGAAGCCACTGCAATGAGAAGCCTGCGCACCACAAGAAAGTCTAGTCCCCACTGGCCACAACTAGAGAAAGCCCGTGCACAGCAATGAAGACCCAATGCAGCCAAAATAAATTTAAAAAAAAAAGAAAGAAAAACCAGGAAATGCAACCAATTTATATATGTTAATCTTGTATCCTGCTACTTTGCTGAATTTGTTTATCAGTTCTAGTAGTGTTTGTGTGGAATTTTTAGGGTTTCCTTTATATATATTATCATGCCATCTGCATATAATGACAACTTTACCTCTTCCCTTCCAACTTGGTTAGATTTTATTTCTTTTTCTTGTCTGATTGTTGTGGCTAGGACTTCCAATACTATGTTGAAGAGAAGACGTGAGAGTGGGCATCCTTGTCTTGTTCCAGATTTTAGCGGGAAGGCTTTCAGCTTATGAACGTTGAGTATTATATTGGCTGTGGGTTTGTCATAAATAGCTTTTAGTATGTTGAGATATGTTTCCTCTGTACCCACGTTGGTAAGTGTTTTTACCATGAATGGATGTTGAAGCTTTTCAAATGCTTTTTCGCCATCTATTGAGATGATCCTTTGTTTCTCGTTTTTCCTTTGTCGATGGGGTGTATCATGTTGATTGATTTGCATATGTTTGAAACAGCTTTGTGAAACTGGGGTGAATCAAATTTGGTCATGGTGTATGATCCTCTTATGTGTTGTCGGATTCGGTTTTCTAATATTCAGTTGAGAATTTTTGCATCTATATTTATCAACGATATTGGCCTGCAGTTTTCTTTTTTGGTAGTGTCTTTTTCTGTGTTTTTTTTTTAAGTCTTTATTGAATTTGTTCCAATATTGCTTCTGTTTTATGTTTTGGTTTCTTGTTTGTGAGGCATGTGGGATCTTAGCTCCAAAACCAGGGCTTGAACCCGCACCCCCTGCACTGGAAAGCGAAATCTTAACTGCTGGACCACCAGAAAAGTCCCCATCTGTTTTATTTGTTTTTTTTTTTTTTTTAAGTAAATTTCTTTCTTTATTTATTTTTCGATGCATTGGGCATTCGTTGCTGTGCTCGGGCTCTCTCTAGTTGCGGTGAGCGGGGGCTACTCTTCGTTGTGGTGTGCAGGCTGTTCATTGTGGTGGCTTCTTTTGTTGCACATCATGGGCTCTAGGTCCGTGGGCTTCAGCAGTTGTGGCTATCAGGCTCAGTAGTTGTGGCTCGTGGGCTGTAGAGCGCAGGCTGAGTAGTTGTGGCCCACAGGCTTAGTTGCTCCATGGCATGTGGGATCTTTCCAGACCAGGTCTCGAACCTATGTCCCCTGCAGTGGCAGACAGATTCTTAACCACTGTGCCACCAGGGAAGTCCCCCCTCCCCATCTGTTTTTGATATCAGCGTGATAGTGGCTTCATAGAATGTCTTTGGAAGTATTCCTTACTCTTCAATCTTTTCGAAGAGTTTGAGAAGAATCTGTGTAAGTTCTGCTTTTTATATTTGGTAGAAATTGCCTGTGAAACCATCTGATCCTGGACTTCTGTTGGTAGGGAGTTTTTTTAAATTACAGATTCTATTTTTTTAAAAATTCTATTTATTTATTTATTTATTTTGGCTGTGTTGGGTCTTCGTTTCTGTGCGAGGGCTTTCTCTAGTTGCAGCGAGCGGGGGCCACTCTTCATCACGGTGCATGGGCCTCTCACTATCGTGGCCTCTCTTGTTGTGGAGCACGGGCTCCAGACGCTCAGGCTCAGTAGTTGTGGCTCACGGGCCCAGTTGCTCCGCGGCATGTGGGATCTTCCTAGACCAGGGCTCGAACCCGTGTCCCCTGCATTGGCAGGCCGATTCTCAACCACCGTGCCACCAGGGAAGCCCTCTATTTTGCTTTTAGTGATCAGTATGTTCAAGTTATCTATTTCTTCTTGATTCAGTTTTGTTCGGCTGTAAAAAATATATATATTTTTAAGTTATGTTAGCAGCTAAATACTTACCATGTATTAGACCACAAAAGAGAGAAGAAAACATATTAAAATACTTTTTCAAATACAACAAGTATTGAAATGTTTTAAAGAAATTGGTATAATAATACTAATTACAATAATGACAAATTGTTCTGAACTTAAAGACTACATATATCTAAGATGCTTATTATATGCTTATTGTTTTATTGTTTTTAAATACATGGAATGTTTTCTCCTTTCTAATGTAATTCTTTTATTTTACCTGTATACTGTGAAAAAAATTGAGTTGCACATAATATAAAAAATTACACTTTAATAGGAGATATTAATCCATTTACATTTACTATAGTACTGAAAATACTTAGGTTTAGCGTTCCATGTCATTGAGTGCTCTTTTTTATTTATTTATTTTTAAAAAAGATTTAATTTGGGGGGGTGCATAAATTATTCATTTATTTATTTATTTAATTTTAACATCTTTATTGGACTATAATTGCTTTACAATGGTGTGTTAGTCTCTGCTTTAGAACAAAGTGAATCAGCTATACATATCCATATATCCCCATATCTCCTCCCTGTTGTGTCTCCCTCCCGCCCTCCCTATCCCACCCCTCTAAGTGGTCATAAAGCACTGAGCTGATCTCCCTCTTCTATGCAGCTGTTTCCTACTAGCTAGCTATTTTACATTTGGTAGTATATATAAGTCCATGCCACTCTCTCACTTCGTCCCAGCTTACCCTTCCCCCTTCCCATGTCCTCAAGTCCATTCTCCATGTCTGCGTCTTTATTCCTGTCCTGTCCCTAGGTTCTTCCCAACGGTTTCTTTTCCTTTTCTTTTTAGATTCCACATATATGTGTTAGCATACAGTATTTGTTTTTCTCTTTCTGACTTACTTCACTGTGTATGACAGACTCTAGGTCCATCCATCTCACTACAAATAACTCAATTTCATTTCTTTTTATGGCTGAGTAATATTCCATTTTATATTGAAGACGTGCAACATCTTTTTTACCCATTCATCAGTTGATGGACACTTAGGTTGCTTCCATGTCCTAGCTATTGCAAATAGAGCTGCAATGAACATTGTGGAACATGACTCTTTTTGAATTATGGTTTTCTCCAGGTATATGCCCAGTAGTGGGATTGCTGTGTCATATGGTAGTCCTATTTTTAGTTTTTTAAGGAACCTCGATACCGTTCTCGATAGTGGCTGTATCAATTTACACTCCCACCAACGGTGCAAGAGGGTTCCCTTTTTTCCACACCTCTGCAGCATTTATTGGTTGTAGATTTTTTTGATGATGGCCATTCTTACCTGTGTGTGGTGATACCTCATTGTAATTTCGAGTTGCATTTCTCTAATGATCAGTGGTGTTGAGCATTCTTTCATGTGTTTGTTGGCAATCTGTATATCTTCTTTGCAGAAATGTCTATTTAGGTCTTCTGCCCATTTATGGATTGGGTTGTTTGTTTTTTGTTTTTGTTTTTGTTTTTTTTGATATTGAGCTGCATGGGCTGCTTGTAAAGTTTGGAGATTAATCCTTTGTCAGCTGCTTCATTGGCAAATATTTTCTCCCCTTCTGAGGGTGGCCTTTTCGTCTTGTTTACGTTTTCCTTTGCTGTGCAAAAGCTTTTAAGTCTCCTTAGGTCTCATTTGTTTATGTTTCTTTTTAATTTCCGTTTTCTAGGAGGTGGGTCAAAAAGGATCTTGCTGTGATTGATGTCATAGAGTGTTCTGCCTATGTTTTCCTCTAAGAGTTTGATAGTGTCTGGCCTTACATTTAGGTCTTTAATCCACTTTGAGTTTATTTTTGTGTATGGTGTTAGGGAGTCTTCTAATTTCATTCTTTTACCGGTAGCTGTCCAGTTTTCCCAGCACCACTTATTGAAGAGGCTGTGATTTCTCCATTGTATATTCTTGCCTCCTTTATCAAAAATAAGGTGACCATATGTGTATGGGTTTACGTCTGGGCTTTCTCTCCTGTTCCATTGCTCTATATTTCTGTTTTTGTGCCAGTACCATACTGTCTTGACTACTGTAGCTTTGTAGTATTGTCTGAAGTCAGGGAGCCTGATTCCTCCAGCTCTGTTTTTCTTCTCAAGATTGCTTTGGCTGTTCGGGGTCTTTTGTGTTTCCATACAAATTGTGAAATTGTGATTGCAATTACCAAACATGAAACACACTCATACTATGTCATAATATTGACATTCAGTCCAGTAATCCTCCACTGTAACAGCTCCTTTACTTTGCAGTGAAAATTGATTTGTATATTCTTTGCCTCTGAGTCCTTGTGGGATTTTTTTTTTTTTAATTCAGACAGAAAGTCACAAAAATTATACTCATCCTCATCAGTTCACTCAGTCCCATGTAATTAATTTTTTTTTCATCTTCATCTTTTGTTAGCACTTTTATGAGTTCATCAGTTTTTCATTAGAGTTCTGAAAATGCTTATTCATTCAGTTCAGCAGTACAGTCAGTTACCAGAAACCTGTACTTGTCAGAGTCTTTTCCATGAATTTCTTGAAGATGTAAACCTTTTACAGGAACATATTTGCAAAATCATCAGAGTACACCCAGAACTGTCTGTAAATGACAAAAGACTTAAAAATGACCACGGTTAAAGATTTGATGAAAGTTCAAAATAATGCAGTTGACAAGAAAATTAGTTATTTCTGAGATATACATTTTAAAGTAATAACTAGGATTATTACTTATAACATTATACCAGAACATATAAGATTTTTAGAAATTTCATGTAATGTCTGAAACATTTATATTAACATATTTCCATACATATTTCCATACAAATACAAATATAAGATTTTTAGAAATTTCGTGTAATGTCTGAAACATTTATATTAACATATTTCCATACAAATAACCCAATGAAAGTTTAGTTTTAGTTGTTTTGTTTGTTTTTTTATACTGCAGGTTCTTATTAGGCATCAATTTTATACACATCAGTGTATACATGCCAATCCCAATCGCCCAATTCAGCACACCACCATCCCCACCCCACCGCACTTTTCCCCCCTTGGTGTCCATATGTTCATTCTCTACATCTGTGTCTCAACTTCTGCCCTGCAAACTGGCTCATCTGTACCATTTTTCTAGGTTCCACATACATGCATTAATATACGATATTTGTTTTTCTCTTTCTGACTTACTTCACTCTGTATGACAGTCTCTAGATCCATCCACGTCTCAACAAATGACTCAATTTCGTTCCTTTTTATGGCTGAGTAATATTCCATTGTATATACGTACCACATCTTCTTTATCCATTCGTCTGTTGATGGGCATTTAGGTTGTTTCCATGACCTGGCTATTGTAAATAGTGCTGCAATGAACATTCGGGTGCATGTGTATTTTTGAATTACAGTTTTCTCTGGGTATATGCCCAGTAGTGGGATTGCTGGGTCATATGGTAATTCTATTTTTAGTTTTTTAAGGAACCTCCATATTGTTCTCCATAGTGGCTGTATCAATTTACATTCCCACCAACAGTGCAAGAGGTTTCCCTTTTCTCCACACCCTCTCCAGCATTTGTGGTTTGTAGATTTTCTGATGATGCCCATTCTAACAGGAGTGAGGTGATACCTCATTGTAGTTTTGATTTGCATTTCTCTAATAATTAGTGATGTTGAGCATCTTTTCATGTGCTTCATGGCCGTCTGTATGTCTTCTTTGGAGAAATGTCTATTTAGGTCTTCTGCCCATTTTTGGATTGGGGTGTTTGTTTCTTTAATATTGAGCTGAATGAGCTGTTTATATATTTTGGAGATTAATCCTTTGTCCGTTGATTCATTTGCAAATATTTTCTCCCATTCTGAGGGTTGTCTTTTCGTCTTGTTTATGGTTTCCTTTGCTGTGCAAAAGCTTTGAAGTTTCATTAGGTCCCACTTGTTTATTTTTGTTTTTATTTCCATTATTCTAGGAGGTGGATCAAAAAAGATCTTGCTGTGATTTATGTCAAAGAGTGTTCTTCCTATGTTTTCCTCTAAGAGTTTTATAGTGTCCAGTCTTATATTTAGGTCTCTAATCCATTTTGAGTTTATTTTTGTGTATGGTGTTAGGGAGTATTCTAATTTCATTCTTTTACCGGTAGCTGTCCAGTTTTCCCAGCACCACTTATTGAAGAGGCTGTGATTTCTCCATTGTATATTCTTGCCTCCTTTATCAAAAATAAGGGGACCA